>NW_027279158.1:0-54175 GCF_046629955.1 Centroberyx affinis | reverse complement strand
GTTATCTCTCTACCTACAATACAGATGGTCATGGGATGCTGGACAAAATCATATCTAACAATAAAAATATTCTCAGATTTGAGTTGCTGAACTGTCAGTCTCCCTGCAGCAGGCCTCTGCTCCTTGCCTTGTTATCCCCCTGGCAGCCATCTTGTGTCAGCTCCCAGGGAGGAGTGTGGAAGCACGGGGGGGTGGGTGAGTGGGGGGGGGGGGGATTTTCACTGAATGGAGACCAAACAGGTTCTTACTATCACACTCAGAGAGAGGGAGAGAGAGAGAGAGAGGGAGAGAGGGAGAGAGAGAAGGGGTGGGAGTTAGAAGGGTTGGAGAGAAAGGAGGGTGGTGGCAGCAGCAGTGAGAGAGAGAGAGCGAGAGAGAGAGAGAGGGAGAGCAAAAGGGGTTAAGAAGGGAGAGTTGGTGGCGGTCGGCATTTTTTCTTTTAGCAACCTGATCTGAGCTGGGAGCGGAGCAGGGGGAGATAAAAGGAGAAAGGAGCGTTGTCCGAGCCCAGCTACAGGAAAAGGACGATTAGAGCAGAGCCCCGGTATCAGGTATGCAGGGGCAGCAATCCCAGCCAATCACACTGCTGGTACATTAGGCCAGACGGCAGCTTGACTCCATTCCCCCCCCCCCCCCCCCCCCCACCTCCTGCCCCCTCCAGTCCTCTACCTCTCTCTCCCCTCTCTCTCTCCCTTGATGTCGCCCCCCCCCCCCACTCCCCATCGCCTCTCTCCCTCCCATCCTTAGCCCTGTTTTACCCTGTTGCTCCATTCCCACTTCAATTCCAACAAACGGTTTATACATTCAAATCACAGCGAGGTGATTACTGAAAACATTTACGATGCCAATATTATATCATCACCAATATCTATAACAGTGTTTATCAGTTGCAATTGAGAATATGTGGCTATACAAATCATTCAAAAGCCAGTAAGGGCATATCAGACAGTGTAGTACCCACTGTGTGTGTGTGCAGTGGTGGAAGAAGTACTGAGATCTTTGACTTAAGTAAAAGTAACAATACAACAATGTAAAGATACTCCATTACAAGTAAAAGTCCTGCATTCAAAATCTTACTTAAGTAAAAGTACATATTGGCAGCAAAATGTACTTAGAGTATCAAAGTAAACGTATTCATTATGCAAACTGTCCCCATTTGGAGAGTTATATTTTTCATAAATTATTGGAATATTAATACTGATTTATTGACATACATGTACATGTAAGCAGCATTTTAAAGTTGTCAACGTGAAGCTAATCTTAACAATTTAGCTATACTTTTGGGTAGTCTAATCTATAACAATGCTATTTTATAGTTATTTTATAAAGATGATCAAATGTTTTAAATATAAAATATTGATCTGAAAAGTAACTAGTATCTATAGCTGTGAAATAAATGTAATGGAGTAAAAAGTACAATATTTCCCTCTAAAATGTAGTGAGTATAAGTACAAAGCAGCATAAAATGGAAATACTAATAAGATAAGTAAAGTACAAGTACCTCAAAATTGTATTAAGTACAGTACTTGAGTAAATGTACTTAGTTACTTTCCACCACTGGAATTGGGTTAATGCAAACTTGGCATGGGAGAATAATTGACACACACACAAAGGTCTTCCAGATCTCATATACTATACACATATAGTAAAGAGTCAGGGTAATATTCTAATCCCATATACCAAAATGTTCCCTCATGCAGAAGAGGTCAAACAAACAAGGATATTCCACAGCATTTTATGGCACAAACAACAATCTTCTGTAATTTAAGGGGAGCACATCTAAATACAGGAGTACCCTTTCATCACAGATTAATAATTTATTTTAAACACAGCACTTCTGTGCTTGAAATATTTACAGTGTCTACAAAAACAATGGTGAACTGATTCATCATATGATGAACATTAGCTTCACCGAGCCAGTGGACATTAAACACCGGTGCTTGTCCTGTGGCGCCCTCTACTGTATAACACAGGAACTGGCAGTGCTTCTGTTTCTCTAGTGCTTTTTATTCAGACAGGCTTTTGGTTAGCCTGCAGTCATTTGTTCTATTTGATTTTATTTGCTCCTATTGGTTTTATTTCCTCGTCTGTGTTTTGCAACTTTTGTCCTTTATACTGTACTTGTATATGTGTCTCTGTTCCTGTTTTATCTGTTGTTGCTGTTATTTTAATATGTAGGCTCTGTGCTGTCTGTTGTTATTGCTACTTGTAATATTGTAAAGCACTTTGTGATTCTGTATCTGTGAAAGGTGCTATACAAATAAACTTTACTTACTTACTTACTTAAACAGTCAAAATGAAATACATTTCTGATAGATTAGTTTCCACAGTAAAACACAGGCCTAGCTCGATAGAAAGTGTGATTCTCATTGTCTGTTGTGTACTGAAATATAACATATATATATAAATATAACATAGCCCTCAAGACAATTTCTGCAACTACTTCAAGAAGCTGCAGATCAACATAATTTGATCTGAAGACACCAACCTAAACACAAAGGTATGACAGAGTTTAGTGGTGATGCTGTTCAAAGTTAGATGACGTTGCTTCTTTTAACCTGTAGGATGTACAGTGGACAGGTGGATCTCACTTGCCACCGAGTTTCAGGACATTGTTGACCATGGCCCCAATGCCATCAAAGATCCTGTGCAGCTTAGTTTCACACATGAATGCTGGAGACGTAACAACCTTGTTCTTAAGGTCCACATGGGCCTCGTGATGCACAACAGTTAAGGATCTTTTAGACAATAACTGTTACAGCTCGCCTGATGTATTATCAGCATCATTACCTGTAGGACATGCTCAAATTAGGTGGGGCCTGTTAAAACACACCCAATGCTTTCATGGAAAATACTATGAGCATCTTAAATAACCTTGACTCCTACCCTTTGTGGCAGTACATGACAGTAACACAGTGCAGCAATGTTAAAGGAAGAATCCACCCTAAAACATTAAAATAAAAAAACAGCTAGTGGCACTGTACCTTGTATTTTTTGTTGTTTGGTGGTGTAGTTTTTCTTATTCTCGTGGATAACTGGCCAAACGAAGACAACATGACATCACGTTGTGATATTTCCAGCACAGTTACAATGGAGTTTTTGATAGCTGAAAATTTACAGCTTTTTCATCTTTGGCTAAAAAGTTTCAGCTATCTAAAACACCACTCTTGAATGCATTGAACATCACAGACTGATGATATCTAACACTGTAAGAGTTTTCTTTAATTGCAATTCCAAAAATCTGATCCAATCAGCCAAATTGAAACATTGAGTTTAAGTTAAAGGATATGGTCACGTCCTTGACACAATGATTGGCCCCCAGAGACTTGATAGCCTGGGCAGTGCCAGCATAGGGCCACTTGCCTCCTTCTTCCTCCTCATGGCCCACTGTGACTTCTACCCCTGGAAGAAGTTTAGCCACCAGGACAGGGGAGATACAGCATAGCCTGACAAAAACATAGGAAAGTCAGCATCACAATCCACCTCACAACTTGCCTTTATCTTCATACTGCAGGGATGAGAAAAGAACCTAACAGGTGTAAAATAACGGTGAAAGCAATTGTAACTTTCATTGATCACAGGACTTGATGTTAAGTGGAACAAGTATGAGTGAATGGAAACGTTTATAGTTCAGTGATTTGCAGAGACAGGCCACCTCTTTAATACTGACAATCCTCCTTCCATGTCACTTACCCAAGGGGGTTACCTGCTTTGTGAAAGTCCTTCAAAACACGCTCTACATCTTTGTTCACTTTGCAGTCTGGCCCATCCACAGCAAATGTTGACCTAATAAGCAATCAAAACAACACAATTAAAGCTGATTTTGATTGCATTGCTGCATAAATGAGCACTCAGTTGGCTACTCGCATGCCATTACTAAAGAGAATGAAGCAGTAATGCTACAGTGCAATACCTTACGGAGCATTTCACATACCTGTGGGCTCAGTAAAAGAAACAAAATGAAAATAAAAGCTGCTCCACCTACAGATTTTTGGCCACTCTGCTTTGGGAAGATGATGGCATCATGGTTGCTGACACTGAGCTTAGCCAAGTCTCCAATGTTGCCACGGGCAACACGTGCCGACTCTGACAACACAATCCTGGTAGAAAGATGAGCAAACATTAATTTGATTGGGTGGATTGTGTCACTGTCAGGTACTCCCTTGAGTCAAATTAACTTTATTAGTCAAATGTGGTGGAGCTACACAGTTGCGCTAATGATAAGAGCTGATGATCCTCAAATGCCTTTTTTTTCTGGTTGAAAAACACTGTAATAAGTAGCGGGACTGAAAACTGTGTTTTTAGAAAGGCTCTTTATCATGAGCTGGACCGTGTATCTCCGCCATTGACGGCTGATATTGTGGCTAATCGCTGGGTAATATGGGCACTGCCAGCACTGTACCGTTTACCATCTCATGAAGAACAAATGGCTGTGAAAAGGCAACCAGCCTTCACTTGCAAATAAACACGCTAGTATGAAAAGTATTATCTGATTGAGGGTTTAGGGGTCACGCTAATGTTTATAGCTAATGGTGTAGCTGCTGAGCTACTACACTCGCTGCAGTTTAACCAGCCATCGTTTAACCGTGAGTGAGTGATTTAGGCTACACCTTACATTATATTCCTACCTGGACAGATTATTGTAAGGACTCATGAGTTAAACTTATATTGTATGTGAAACTTAAGTTCAGTTCTGGTTAAGTTCACGTTGTCACTGGGGGGTGCAGTGTCTTTCTAGAGAGAGAGAGAGAGAGAGAGAGAGAGAGAGAGAGAGAGAGAGAGAGAGAGAGAGAGAGAGAGAGAGAGAGAGAGAGACACTGCACCCACCATGCCCAATACTTGGGCTGATGACTCACCAAATTATCTGTGACACTCCAAAACAGGTGGTTAGTTAATTTGTGTGGCGTCAACATTGAAACATGGGCAGAATATTAATGATTGTTCTGGTGTAATAAAACATGTGAGTACTTCAAGTATCCAATTTGAGTAAAATGTAACTGAAGTAAGAGTACTCCTACTTGAGAGAAATATTTCAGTTAATTTCCACCCTTGGAAATTGAAGTTGCAACAACCAAAGTGATGCTGTTAGTTTAGAGAGAGCTGAAAAGAGCAGGGTCTGACCTGGACTCAACAGGTTGGCCCTTGCTGTGGTCAACCACATGCATCTGGGACACATCAGGAGCAAACATCTGAACTTCAGCTCCACCTCGGCTAAGGTGCACCAGGATCCTGACACACACAAAAAATCATCAGCCTATAGAATAGAATAGAATAGAATAGAATAGAATAGAATAGCATAGCATAGCATAGCATAGAATATAGAGCTGCAACTATTAATCAATTAATCGATTAGTTGTCAACTATTAATTTGATCGCCAACTATTTTGATAATCGATTAATCGGTTGGAGTCATTTTTTAAGAAAAATAAGTAAAAATTCTCTGATTTCAGCTTCTTACATGTGAATATTTTCTGGTTTCTTTACAGAGCCAGCCCAAGTCTTTATGGGGCCCTAAGCAGAATTTGATTTGGGGCCCCCCACCGCCTCGGCGCCGCCAATACTATTGACTATTGTCAATGCTTGATCATTCACACACCTTCTGTAAATCTAACACACCCATTATCAATTGTATTAGTTGTAGCTGTGTTGCTTACATCATACCAATGTCAGCCTGGCATGTTTTTACCCTTCTATGGTTTTTAATCTTAAAAGGTAGCAAACTCACAAGAATGATCTGGTGTTAATTTGCACTTTAATATTCAAAGTGATACAGTACTAAGTGGAATACTGAAGTGGTCTACTGAAAAGTAACAAAATAAACCAGCAGACAATGCATTTACTGTAAACAAGTTAACCACTTTAATTGCTTTTGGTTTAAAAAATTTGCAACGTGCAAAAGTGCAGAACAACAATCAACTACAATTAAAATCAAATAACTTAGATAAACAGTACCTCCTTCAGTAAAGTTTCCTTCTTATATAAAAAATAAATGCAAATGTAAAAAACAGACAATATTAAATAAATTGAATAAATACTTAAATAATTACATAGAATGAACAGAGGAACCTGTAACAAGATAACGTGATCCTGCCTGAAAAAAATCGTGATATGATATTTTTGCCATATCGCCCAGACGCCCACCTGTAATGCAAACATACCTTTATCTTTCTGTTTTTTCTCATCTTCTGTTTTCTTCTTCTTTCTTTTCTCCGCTCCAGAAGGATATGTCCTTTTTTACGACATTACTTTTTTGCTGCATCGACGCAGAGGAGAAGACTGGAACCTAACGTTAGTCTGACTGACTGTGCATCAAAAGTGACATGAATGTGACACCAGCTCCGTCAGAGGCAGCGGGAATTGATTAAACCGGTAGTATTAGCTAGCCAGCCCGTTAACATAATATTGCATTTTTGTATGATTACCATTGACATAATATATCACACAAAAAAAACATTTCAAGCACTCCTGGGGGCCCTAAGCAGGCGCTTAGTTCGCTTATGCCTCGGGCCGGCCTTGTTTCTTTCCTCCTCTATGACAGTAAACTGAATATCTTTGGGTTGTGGACAAAACAAGACATTTGAGGACGTCATCTTGGGCTTTGGGAAACACTGATCCACATTTTTCACCATTTTCTGACATTTTATAGACCAAACAACTAATCGATTAATCGAGAAAATAATCGACAGATTAATCGACAATGAAAATAATCGTTAGTTGCAGCCCTAATAGAATAGAATAGTCAATGCACTCTAGGCCTATGAGCTACAATATGTGATAGGTTACTGAGTAAATGTTCATGGAAGGATAAGACAACCACAAAGGGAACATAACAAAGTAAGAGAGCTCACACTGACGCTTCATGTATCTCTCTGTGCCATCAAACACCCCACAGCCTGACAGCACCTGTCACCGTTAATGCAAAACAGTCAAAGACAGACAGCTTGCAGGCTGCCGCCTGGTATGTAAGAGGGGAATGTCACGACAAACCACAATAAAAAACTGGCAATCTAATTTGGCCTTGCTTAACAGGAAAAGGCATATACACCCCTAAACTAAGTTATGACTTAAGATCATTTCTGATATAACAGGAAACACTCTTAAATTGGGCATGCAATCAACAAGCAGCACTTATTTCAATAAAATGTCAACTTTTACAAGTGGTTAACGGTGTTCACTAACAGTTATCGTCCGTAACGGTGCATTTTGGTAGAAGATCGTAACTAACAGGTGAACAAAATATAAAAGTTTTAAGTTTTATCAAAGCAAGTGCTGCCTGGTGAATTGGATGTATGCCGAATTGAAGAGCGTCTACCAATGACTCAAAAAAAGTCTATCCCCCTTGGGACTGACATCACACTGTGTGGATGTCAGTCCCGGGTCGTTCCCTCCCAATCCTTTGTCCCATTAGCTATCACATCGTTAGGCAAGGTTTCCAGACCGAAGTTTGCCATTCTGACAAGCTTTCTGTCGTCCTCGAACACTCTTCTCTTACATGAGTAAAACATTTTGTTTGAAAATATTTGCAATAAAGTATAAAATCTCACCTTTGTGTGGCTTGTCTGAGTGGTTTTCATTTGGGTGTCATGGCTTTTTTTCTTTCTTTTTTTTTGTAAATTAATACAAGACAGAATAATAGGATGATCTTTATGGGGTCCGGGGTCCTTGAGGGGGTTCCAGGGGGTCCCCAGAAAACTGATGAATCGTAAAACATCACCATTATTACATTTACAATAAGTTAACACAGTTAGAGAATGTAGCAGAATGACTGTTTTGATCATAGTTTCACTGTTTTCTCTCTACCTACAATATAGATAGTCCGGACAAAATCATATCTAACAACAAATATATTCTCAGATTTGGATTTGAGATACCAGATCTCATCAAATGTGGGTCCGTGGCTCTAATGTGGACTAAATTAGGGGTCCTTGATATGAAAAAGGTTGAGAATCACTGCTGTACAGCGCTGCCTCCTGTTGTAGTACCTATTTCAGCCGCCAGGTGTCATCTGTGCACAAAGACACTGTTTACTACAGGCTCACTGTACAAGGATGTTCCCCATGGATGCTTGTCATATTCAGTGGCCATGAAAAAATAAGACAATATTTCTGTGCATGCCATGTAAAGGGAAAGAGTCCAAAAGTGTATTTAGGTTTTGAATTCCAGTTCAAAAACAACATTACATTTCATAGGATTAATGTGATATATTGTCCTAAATATAACAGATTGGAGAAACACATGAATAAAATATGAATGAATTCCTGACTTTACAGATAAATAGAGCTATATCTGACTACAACTATCTGCCATTATCTGACCTGCTTGACTGAATTTTTGCAAACATTATGTTTCAGACATTTTTGTTTTAATAGGAAGGTTTCATTCAAGTGAGATAGGAAAGATGGGGATAACATGCAACAATAGTCATGTGCTGGATTTGGACCCATGACCTTGCACTCATGTGGCCCACTCCTAATGCCAGCTCCTTAGGCCACTGAGGCACTGTGCCCTTTCTTTTTTTTTTTTTTGTTTCATGAGTATGTTATCATTTTCCTTAAATTCAGAAACATCAATCTTGCAGGTGAATCATATGGTTATTATTACCATAGGCATAGGGATCTTGATATAAATAAACTTTTCATGTTTTATGGACATTCCGCCTGAAACACCATACACATAAAAATGGGTATATCTCCAAAACTATAAGGGCTACTTGCATAAACCTGGTACCTGGTGAAAGGTAAGACTTTTGAGAATTCAAAAGAATGTAAATATTATGTAATTACTCTGGTGTGAATAGATATAGAAGAGAAAAATTAAAATGTAATTTCCGCCTATGCAAAATGTTAAAAAAGAAGGTTGTAGCAGCCTCATATTTTATCTGGGTAGCCAATTATACCATTTTTTCAGTTCTTAAATATCTTAAGAATGTATTGGATTGATTTAGACAGCCTGAGTAGTCAACAAGCAGTTGACAAACACGATAGTACGAAACAGGCACCATATACAGTCAATGGGTTTCCGCTACAGGGGTCCATATATTCAACGCATGATAACCATCACTAAGCTACCAGTCTGCAATGGCTATCATACCAAATTGTGAACTAGAGATGTGTAGCAAGTCAAAAAAGCAAACTAGAAATTGCCCACCCATTTTATTATTGTGGGTCAATTTTGGGGTCTTGGCTCATGGACTATTTCCTCTACCTGCAAATCCTATTTGTGTTTCTGTCTTTGTGTTTTGTTGTACAGTGAGGTCGGTAGTGTGTTAAGATGAGGTCAATACTTTTGAACATTGGTGAATGAGTGGTTGGCCTATCACGCGTCTAAGAAACTCATGTAAAATGCCAGTATAGGCTTTTTCACGTGAAAATGAAATGTACCAATTACATTCAACTCCTTTTCACTAAGGGTGTGTTCCCACTAGGGCTGATTTTGAAAAAATATCTAATTGCAATTATTTTGACTGATATTGCAATTGCGATATGATTTGCGATATTAGTGGGAATGATAATTTTGACATCATTATTCTCATTTTCATTGAAAAACGATTATGGTGTGATTTCTGCGGGGATCTGTACCAAACAAAGATGTTTTCTTAAGTCTGTAGAATATGATGTGTAGGCCAGGACATCTCTGCAGCACCACAATATTTCATTTAAAATGGTATTTTGACACACATTTTGCCTTTGACAAATATTGCGCCTCCTGCGATTTGAAAATTGCAGTAGACCATATTGCAATTTCGATAAAATTTTGATTAGCCTAATTGTTCAGCCCTAGTTCCCACCTCACTGTTGTATAAAGTAGTGTATATTTGGATATAGTGCATATTTAGTTGAACAATTATAATCAGTTAAATTAATATAAATTTCCCGAATTTCCCCAAGGGGATTAATAAAGTGATATCTTATAGGTTAAATATTTGGACCACAGACCATCTAACAGTGTAAGAATGTAAAGATTCTATAAAGGAATATTACTTGTGGAAATTGAACTCAGGTGAAAACCTTATAACTGCCTTAGCTATGATACAACACAAATATAATGATAGATGAACCACGACTGCAATGTACAAAACACCTACTTGGGTACAGGCATGGCACTGGATTCCCATACAAAACAGAAAGGGACAATCACAGAGGGTGAAACTAATGTAACATCCTCTTAATATTCAAATTGATTTGGTTGCAAAATACATATGTTTAGCCTACATTTAAATCTATAAAATACATTTCACATGTAGGACAGGGGTTTTGGCCATTGTCCCACAAAGAGCTGAAAAAACAGCACCGACATGGGAACAGCTTTCATTCCCCAAAAGCCCAATGATGTTGAAATTGAGACACATGATAAGGTTTGGGTTTTAAACCTTAATTACAACCTGAAACCAGATTTTACTGTTGACCTAGTTTACTCCTTTTAACCCATTTTGTACAACAAACGGTTATTCTACTTGAATACATGGTTCAGATTAGAGGTCTTCACAGGTCCAAAATGACGGACCCGAACCCTAATGGACCCGGGAAATTTGTTCCGAGATCCGATTGGACCCGATAATTTTTAAATATATATATATACCGACCCGTTTTTGCCCGAGATAGAGATACAGACCCGACCCGGTGCATGTCCAAGAGGGGAGAGACTCGAGACGGGTCCCGGGTCTCGGGTCTTTTATGGACCCGAGAAATCCGGTAATTAAAATTGCTACAAAAAATGCCGTTCTACTGTTAAAAAACGTTTATCACGTCGGATACAACATATGGTAGCCTAATAAAAGAAGATCAAAATAACAGAAAGACTTGCCAATGTGCCGTTCTACAGTTTGTCCAGTAGGTGACACTTGTGAGACTCCAATGGAATCTAGCAGCTATGTAGCTACAACAGGCTAAGTGACAAGGAAATTAAATCGCATGTTAAATGGATGATTAAAACAATAGTTGCAGTACATTGTTTCTATTGGTCAGTTTTGCGTTCCTGCAGTGACACAAGCCATCCCAGGCCTAGTTTCACAGAGCACTCTGAAGGCCCAATATATAAAATGAAGCTTTGTGTTTCTTTGTCGTAGAGCTAAACCAAATACATCGTTGGAAAGGTCTCGACCTGGAGAGTAACATATGTCAGTATGAAGATTCTACATGGCTCCTGCTTTGAAATACTGACCTTTGAACCTTGACCTCTGTGTATGTTTGAAGGCTTATAATTCAGCAACAAAAGGGGTGACAGACATGGGACCAGCTGTTATAGAGAGCTCTTGACCTCAGCTCTCATGTGGGTATAGTCAACAACTGGGGGCGCTGTCAAATATGGGTAAAATATGGTTAAAATTAATTTTCACCCATTTAACAATTAGATATTTAAAATCTGATTACACAAATGTGTTTACCATCCCCTTAAACTCCTCAGTGTATTCTCAATTCAGTATTTACAACTTCCAATTCTAGGAAAAACACTAATATTTTTTAGAAAGTACAATTCCCTAGAGCCGCGCCATGCAGCATGATACAAATCGGCCCAGAGTTGTAGTTCTTCCGGTTTGCAAAGTAGGGTTGTAAATGTAGGGTTGTAAAAATATATATCTACTGAATATATCAAATATCTAGTACAGCCGAACTAGTAATTACACTGCATCTAGATGATCTATGTTAAGAAAAAGTAAAGATGTTGGTTTATTTCAGATATTTTAGCCAAAACAGGAGTCGACACGTTGGATGACGTGACTCACGGAAGGGCATTGCGGGTGGACTTGGTGCGTTCGACTTCTGTTTTGTCTAAAATATCTGAAATAAACCAACATCTTTACTTTTTCTTAACATAGATCACCTAGATGCAGTGTAATTACTAGTTTGGCTGTACTAGGTATTTGATATATTCAGTAGATATATCTTTTTACGACCACTTTGCAAACTGGAAGAACTGCAACTGTGGTTTCAGCGATAGCAGCGTCCATAGCAACGGCCATAGCAACGGTAAAAAAGCCTGAATGAATCTTCGTAATAACTAACAAACTAAACATCATACATTCACTGAACGAAGATTAGGAAAATAAAATGCACATTTCTTGCTAGAAATGTTATCAAAACGTATTTTAATGCCGAAACCATCTTAAAATATTGCATTTTCCACTGAGAATAAAAGGAATGTCAGCCATCTTTTTTTTCGCCGCAGAGAGAAACTTGACAGTCACGTGACGTGGACGCAGACCAACGTAGCCAGTCCCTGCAGTGATCCAGCTTACCAATAGATGATAACAGTCTACTGAGCCAACTAGGAGGTAGAGTAGGGCCATACTACCTCATATCTATGGTCCTGATAACGACTGATAACGGCCATTTAATCGGCTGATAACACCCGAAGCGGGTGCGATAAATTGGTCGCTGGGGGATGTTACTGGACTGTTCTTACCCATCTTACTGTTTAATAATGTTTAATAATGTTTCAGATGTCTATTTTTATTTTATTTTATTCTATTGTCACTTATTTTGTTGTTGTTGTTGTGATGTGAGCCTTAATTTCCCCTTGGGGATCAATAAAGTATGCTACCTACCTACCTGAGTTTACCGTATCCTTCTCTGATTCCCCCCTACAAAACCACGCAATACACATCAACAAAGAAACTTTTATTGATGGCTATACAATAGCCGGAACAGAAACTTTTGTTAATATAACAATAAAACAAATAAATAAAAACAAACAAATAAATACTTGCATTAATGAAAATAATATAGCCTCGTCTGGAAAAATTTTTATAACGAATAAACAAAACAAATAGGCTACAAAAAACAGCTCTTGTAAATAGAGCACCACTTTTAGGTGTAAGATATACATACATAACACTTTGCCTACAAAAAAAAGAAACGTTAGCAACCATCAGACAATAGCCTATCTTCTCTTTCAGCTATCTTACCATCTTGTTCACATGTTGCTGTTCAGGAACAGCAAGGCATTTACATTTGCGGTGCTGAGGCAGGTCGGACGATTCTCCAACGTGCGGCCAGAGATGCTGAAGGCCGACTCACGACTCACACGCGATGCCGGCACGCAAAGGATTTTTCTTGCCAGTCCAGTTTCCAAAAGGCAAGGATGTCTCTATCATTTGGCATTGTGGCCTTGTGCTGCAAATATCGTTCCACTTCGTCGGGCCCTGTGTCGAAGTCGGCATCCTGGATGTCAGCCCACTGGCTGAAGAGCGGCGCTGGTGCTGGTGGCGGTGCTGGCCCGGCGATCACCTCTTCATCTTCCTCTTCCTGCTGCTGGGAGATATGGTAATTTTGGTAAGTGAGAAATATAGGGAAATTTCACCCTAAAACAGAATACAACTATGATGCTTGTGGCCACCTCTCTACGTGCTCTTTCATATATGTCCTCCCTCTCCTCCAAGGTGAACATCCGAAGCTGCTTGAATTTCGGCCAGAGCAGCACACCTAGCTTTTCGTGGTGTCCCAAAACTACCTGTTCAATCAGAAGTCCCGCACACCTATTGAACAGAATAGAATAGAACAGAATAGAATGAATTAAATAATCAAATAACACAACACTAAATACAGGGTTCGAGTTATGTGGGAGCCAGTGGGAGCTGAGCTTCCATAAGGAGGGGTCTGAGCTCCCATGAAAGCAGTGAAATCATACATCTGGGGGTCGCTAATACATTACCAACAACCATTATTTTAATCACAAATAATGCATTTTTCATTTTTTATTTACGTTAACGAGATAAATAGGCTAAAAGAAACATGTTTTCCAAAAGAACTACGCACCATATTCTCTCGTGAATGACAGTATGGCTGCTCTTCACCACCAAGTGGATGGCTTTTACTTTTTACTAGGCTATTGTATGTATATATTTTTTGCCCCCTCTGTTTAAGCTTTATGCATCTACAGAAAAATAGCAAAAACAACATTGGCCGAGATACATGTGACTATCGCTTATAGCTGTTGTTTCAGAACCATGGACAGCGTTGTTTGTTGTGTGCAAAGTGGGTTGCTGTGTGTGTGTGTGTGTGTGTGTGTGTGTGTGAAAGTGTTGGACCACATAATGAGCAGTGAAGTCTCTCTCTCTTTATCTCTGCCCCCAACGTTAGTTATTTTAGAGACCCTCACAAAGCTCAGATTATAACTAGAACCCTGACTAAATAACTATAGCAAACGGTGAATAAATTAGGAATGAGTTAGAAATTAGAAGAGAGATATTAGGCTACATCTCACCTGCGTTTCAGTATCTTGAGGGGTACTGGATCGGCTGGGGTGATTTGGTTCGGTTTGGATGGTTCATCAGCGTGGTTTTCCAGAGGGCCACCAAGTTGATCGTAGGGTAGTTTGAGCCACTGAGCTCTTCGGTAGCCTGCTTGAAAGACTGCAGGAATCGCACAAGCAGCTGAAGCATGTCCTTGGATATGAGATTCATGCAATGCATCTCTCGTTCAAGCAAAATGGACTGAATGTCTTCAAATCCACCAAGCACAGAATCGATCATCTCCAGTTTAGTATTCCACCTCGTATCACATTCTTGTTTTAAAGACTTCTGTGTGAAACAAGATACCGTCACACCAGAGGGATGAAGGTCCTTCACATCAGACTGGCCATCTGTTGCTCCTGTGTCCAATATTGTCTGTGCTAACTCTGTGAACGCAGGCGTTTCAAACATTCTAAACGCCCTTAAATCCTTTGCGTAGACTTTTATGCATTTTTCCAAAATAGCTATAAAATAAAATGCACATTTCTCGCTAGAAATGTTATTAAAACGCATTTTAACGCCGAAACTATCTTAAAATATTGCATTTTCCACTGAGAATAAAAGGAATGTCAGCCATTTTTTTTTTTGCCGCAGAGAGAAACTTGACAGTCACGTGACGTGGACGCAGACCAACGTAGCCTGTCCCTGCGGTGATCCAGCTTACCAATAGATGATAACAGCCTACTGAGCCAACTAGGAGGTAGAGTAGGGCCATACTACCTCATATCTATGGTCCTGATAACGACTGATAACGGCCATTTAATCGGCTGATAACACCCAAAGCAGGTGGACAAACTCAGCAAACTGTAAAATGGATTTGTTAAACTCAAAATTCTCATTTAAATGAAATGGATAACTCATCTTCCTATCCAGCATCCCACCTTGCACACAAAGACACTACATGATGTGCCATCCATCTGCTGTGGCTGAGGAAGTGTTTGGCATCTCCACTGTGGTAGTTGATGGCCTTGTAATTCCATGAACAGCCTGTGAAATATTAACACAGGAAACAGTTTTCCAAATACGTATGCATTCTGAAGACTTGACAAGGCAATGTACTTCCCTTTTACTTACCTGGTTCTTTGTTGGCATATTTTAAGTTCAGATGAAGGCTCCCCCAGTGAGTTCAGGTACAACACCCTCCCCTCTTTTGAACATGTAGAGGATAGAGGAGAAGGGGAGAGAAAGAGGAGTGAGAGATGGGAAGGGTGGGAAGGGTAGGAAGGAGGAGAGGAGGCAAGAAGAAGGGAGAAATGGAGAAGAGATCAAAGGGCAGGAAATGAGAGGAGAGGAATTCTTCTTGTCCCTCTTCTCACAAGAAGGGTCTAGCTGCAGCCTGTTGACTCGCTACAAGACATGCCCCCACCGACAAGAAACACCCCCCACCGGCTACGTCAGTACAAGAAACGCCCCTGAGAATATGGTGGCCTAAATGGGTCGGACAGTGGAACTTTGCAGTTTCGCGAAACTGGCCAAAACCTGTTTTGTCGGCGATGCACATTTCCTTTTCATAATAAAAGCTCCTAGAGGCTGGCACTAAAAACACACTTGTGAATAGTGAAATCTCTGTAAATAATAATTAATAATGTAGCAAAATGTTTAAGAGGATGACGTAGGCTGTTTCTGACTGCAGAAATCCCCATTTAATGTCCATGAATCAATTAATGCTGAGGTGGCATAACAAATAGAAAGGTAGGGGGCATGCAGTTTTATTAAAAATATAATTTCCTTGTCACTTTGATATAACAGAGTACTTTGCATAGAATTTGGAATTGAAAATGTCAAATCAATTTTGAAATAACAATGTAGAGCAAAAAAAACCCAAACATTTCTTAAGTTTAAAAACTCTTGGTTTACAATTGGGCTAACCCTAAATAACTAAAGAATAACCCCACCATCAAAAACCAAATTATGATTGAAGTAGTCTAATTGTATACTTAAAGACCATCGTGCAGGTTGGATTTCTTAATGAATTAACATTTTTGGGCTCGTGATTAGCTCATGATTTTAAACTTATTAAAAAAAATCTACTTTTTTACAAGCCCCAAGGGCAGAAATAGGAGAAAAAGATGGCATTCTAAGCCACACGCCCAAAAAAGGTCATTTTTTTCATATCTCGGCCAGTGACGTAACATAAGGGAGTGGGTTTCCCTGACCCTGCCACAGCGAACTGCGCAGTAGTAGGTTGGTAGTGAGTCAGATCAGTTGTCTTTCAGTCAGTCAGTAAGTAAGTCAGTAAGTCAGCCTGTCAGTAAGTCGGTCGGTCGGTCGGTTGTTTTAGCCAATTTCAGTTTTACCGCTGTTCATAATGGTGAACTATTGTGTTTGTGCAGGCTGCACAAACTCTAGCCTGTCAGGACATAGAGTTCACACTTTTCCCAACAGGAAAAGGAATGGCGCTAGCTTTCGTGCTTGGGTGCGATTTGTACAGGTGAGGAGACGGGACTTCACTGCTGCATCGGTAACGAAAAACACAGTCGTGTGCAGGGCTCATTTTAGACAGGAGGATTATGTCACCGGGGATATGATGGAGTTCAGGATGGGATGTCGAAACAGGGATTGTGTCAGACTGATAACTGGTGCGGTCCCATCAGTTCACACGGCTCCTTCTTCAGTACCATCAGCTGCAGCCTCTGTCACTCACGTTACCGGCGGGAACATTGCTGATAGAGCCAGCACAGAATCAGCTCATTGGAAACGTGAAATGTGTATGGTAAGTCATTGTTACTAACGTTTGGTAACTTCCAAATAGTGCAATACAATAATTTTCATTGAGGAACAATGTTCAGTGAGTGTTGTAAGGTAACCTAGCTAGCTAGGTAGCCCAATGGATTGTTCAGCCATAGCTAACGTTAGCTAGCTAGAATACTGTAAGCTAGTTACCTAGTCATGGTGACTTTATAGATACAACGGTTTTAGGATTTGAGACTGTTATTTGTATTGTTATCATGTATTGTCAGGTCTTGGGAGATACTGCGGGCTATTCAGGGACAGATGCTCCTAGCAGCCCAAACCAAGAGCCAGACCAAGAGGTCATCCCACCTCCTGCACCTCCTCCATCCTTGACTTGAACCCCCCCCATGCGGCTATATTTATTATTATCATTAGGGGTCCAAGCACGTAGTGCTGGGAACCCTATTGTTTTTGTTCGGACTCTTCTTCTTCTTCTTCTTCTTCTTCTGCCCTAAAAGTATCTGGATCTCAGAAACCGTAAGAGCTACAGCGACCAAACTTGGCAAATAGGTCCAAAGTCTCAGCCGCTACTCAGATTATGAAATCCACGTCAATTGGCCTCATGGTGGCGCTATAGCAAGCAACTTTACGTCTTGGCCTATAACTTCTGAACCGTATGGGCCACAATCAAAATTCCACTTTCCCTGGATTCCTTGGTTCATTCTGCATCCATCCATACAGGCTTAGCCCATTTCTGCCTAACTAGATTTTCCGCCATTTTGAATTGTGTCCAAAACTGTTTTTTCGCTACTTCTCCTACAAATTTTGTCCAATCTTCACCAAATTTGCCACACAGCATGTCTGGACTGTCCTGCACAAAAGTTATTGAGCAGTTTTTTGATATTCCACACCATTTTCATATAATCGACTTCCAAAGTTTGGTCAACTGTCATGGGTGGGGCCTATTTCACAAAAATCGCCATAACTCAGGAACGCATTGTCCTATGGTAACCAAACTTGGTACACGTGTGCATGTACTCTGAGCCAATATACAAAAATTGGTGTCATTTCACCTATAGGGGGCGCTATATCAGTATTTCAAATTTTAAAAGGCCATAACTCGGTGACTGTAGATCATAGGAACAAAATTCCTTGATTGCTGGATTCCTTGGGCCATGTTGCATCTATCCATATGAGCCACTCCCATTTCAGCCCACAAGGTTTTCCGCCATGTTGAATTTTGTCCAAAACAGTTTTTTCGCTCCTTCTCCTACATATTTTGTCCAATCTTCACCAATTTTCGCTCACAGCATGTCTGGACTGTCCTGCACAAAAGTTATCAAGCAGTTTTTTGATAGTCCATACCATTTTGCTACAACTGGCTTTCAAAATTTGTAGGCAAGGCCTAATATACAAAAATTGCCATAAGTCAGGAAGTTGTTGGCCTGCCTTAAACAGATTTGGTACATATGTGCACAGGTCAACTCTGAGGTAGCATGCAACATTTGGTGGTATTGTAACCATAGTTGACCATAGTTCAAATCTCTAAGGCTCTAAATAGCCTATAGCTTGGACAGTCTCATTACTTGGCCCTATTTTTTGGTGTTCCCTCGAGAGCCGTCCTGTGGACTCAGTAGCCTAATGGTTAATGCATAGGTCTGCAATGCAAAAGATCGCAGGTTCAAATCCCATGGGTAAAGCTATCACCTCACACCGCTAAGCTTGTGATAATTAAGCGTAATGTCTTAAGTTTCTAATCTTTGGACAAATGACCGTATGAAAAGGTTAACTTGACAACACAAAAGGTGGTGTTAGACTGCATGTCCGAACTTCACAACGTGTCACTTTTTGTGTGTGTCTTTCTACCTTCTGTAATGTTTTGTCTATCTGTCTGTCTTATCAAATTGTGCTTGGACCGCCGCTTGTGGCTAAATTTATTATTATTATTATTATTAATGTTGTTAAAATATATCTGATTTGTTTTTTGGTGAAATGATTCTTCATTATATAATCCTTCCCCATGGCTGTTTACACCTTGTCTGATCAGGCTTTTGTGACAAATTGGTAAATTGCTATTCAGATTTTGTTTGAACCATTGTGTTCCTCAGCACCAATGGGAACCACTGATGTTGAGTCTGGCTTCACAGACTGTAGGTCAGGACCCAGCTTGGGTCTCAGGACCTTTTGTTGGTACCTGCATGATGACAGCAGTAATAATGTTTTATATTTTAAGAATTTAATGTTTTGGGGGTTTTTTTGAGCTTGGATTTGTGTTGCAGGACAGGAGATGGCATCTTTCATTTATGTTCCTGGCTGTAAAGTGTTTGTTTACCCCATATACATCATTTAGTATGGCCTCCTACCAGCCTGATTACTATTGGATCATGGACCAGAGATGATAAATGAGAGTACAATCACTTCTTCATTACCACCATACTACTGCTGCATCAGATCATAAAGGCCATTACATGCAACCTCTTGAGGAAATTTAGATTAGAAACATGTAATGTATGAATACTGATGGTTTTATTCCCATCTATCATAAAATTATAAATGGCCTTATTACGGCCTCGCACATGTGATGGCTGTAGTCCCGTACAAACACACACACATGCACACAAACGTGCGCATACACAAACCCTGCCTGACTTACCAATACCTATGAGACTGGATTTGCTTCCAAGCACTGAACAAAACAAACATTCAGTTAAGCTTAATGGCTGTGTAGTGCGTCTCTCTACCAAAGGAGTCTGTTCACACCTCTGCTAATAGTGTGAGATGACAAATCCAACCTCAGAGGTATCATTCCAATCAGAGGTGTTAAGAAAAACACAAGTTCAAACAAACACATGATGTAGCCTCCTCACTTCAACACATGATGTAACTCTTGCTTAATGTTGAACAACAGAGTTGTAAAAATCATTACTTGAAGTTCAATCAAAATATCTCTGAAATTTAGAGGATCCGGTCTGTAAGAGTGTTGTCAGTTAGGGAATGTTCACACCAAGAATGTTTGGACCGCTTCAAGCAAACTACAGAGCATTTCCTCCTTTAGTCCAGTTCATTTGGGTAGGTGAGAACCAGTCGAACTCGGGTGCGCACCAAGTAACCACACCGAGACGGCTGAAAAAGCAAATCTCAGTCCGTTTCCTAGCGGACTGTGGTGTGGTTTGTTACAAGTAAGAACGGAATCGTACCAACTACAGGAAACAACCTGAGTATGTTGTTTGTTGTTCAACCGTTGATGAATAGGCTTTTATAGGTATAAAGATGAATATTGACATCTGATAGACAGCAGTCCTGCTTTCCAGGAGGGTAATTTGAATGCTGTGAGGGAAGCTAGAAAGAAGCTAAATCAGAAATCCAAAAGGCAAAGCAGAGGTACAAATATAAAATTGAAACCCAGATGAGCGGCAGTAATCCTAGGTGTGCTTGGAGGGGCATGAGGGTCAAGACTGAGCCACATGACCACTCAGGTAGTCGATCTATCAGATTGAATGGTTTTAATTCTGATATTCATCTTGCAAATGAGCTCAATGGTTTTTATCTTCGCTTTGACTGCCATGATTTCAGTAAAGAGATAAATGAGGTACGCAAGAAATACCGTAGCTCCTCCCAGTATAAACTTCACTGTGCAGGATGTAGCTGAGAAGTGGACAAAAGCAAGGAAGAGCAGGTCCTGATAAAATTTGTAGGAGAATACTCAAATCCTCCTCTGAACAGCTCAGTGGCATATTCCACTTCATCTTTATGAGGTCTCTTGAGGTTCAGAGAGTACCCAAGCTGTGGAAACAGGCTATTGTTGTTCCTGTTGCAAAAAAAAGAGCCCTAGAACCCTAACCCTAACCACTGGGATGATTTCAGACCAATTGCCTTAACATCTTTGGTTATGAAAACCTTTAAAAAACTTTCAAGGAACATATTTTGTGTGAACTTAGGCACACTCTGGATCCTATGTAATTTGCTTATCAGGCTGGCAGAGGAGTTGAGGATGATACTTACCTTATTGCATCTACTCTACCAACATCTGGAGGGCCTGTAATCCCACGCTAGGATGTTGTTGACAGACTTCTCCTCTGCTTCCAACACTATCTATCCCCGCAGCCGGAGAAATTGATGTCACATCTTGGTTTAGACCTCAACAGGGTAGGAATTTCACGGCGGCCACGGCGGCCATGGCCGCCATGATGCCCATATGCCCCTACGGCCACCATGGCATTTGTGCCCTGCTACTGTCAAAATCTTGAGGTTGCTTTAAAAGCGTCAGTGGTCTCTTAGAACTGCAGCAGTCCTTGTAGCTTGGATTGGCTGCTCGCATGCGTGCGCCAGCATCACATCGCATCAAAGCCACTAGCAGGCTATATTGAATTCATTTCAGAATATCAAGAGAACAGGAGTGCAACTGAGAGGGACTATATGCAGGTAAGCAAGCTAGCTAGTTAACGATAGATAGATAGCTGACTTATTTAGTGTTTAACCAAATCAAACCTCTCTGTTTTTAATATGTTAGTAACTTACTTCGATACGGCCACCAGATGGCGATGAAGAGCCAGAGCTCCCACCATAGAGCTCCAGTCTGTCTGGACTGAAATGGCTGGTGAAAATCCCCGGAAGATTGCTGTGAGTCAAAAACAAACTTACGGTAGAGACATAAGTAATTAAAATCTTCCGTTTTTGGTGAAAATAACATAAGCCTTGGTGAAATATTTTGGCAAGAACATAGATTTTTGTCAGTGTGACTATAAAATGTGAAGTTTGACTGCTACGTTTCCCCGGAAATGGCGGACGTTGTATCGTTCCAATCGTGGTGCGTTTAGGGTCATTGGAAAGCTCGGAATTTCTAGTTTCCAGCGATACCAAGCAAGCATGTTATTGTAGACTGACGAGAAAATTATCCCGGATGTTTTAATCACAACTTGCTCTTATATTTACGAAGTTTATATTTGTACGACTTTATTGTTAAAATACTTAGACATAGTTTGGACAACATACAATTGGTTTACAGATTCTGAAAGCTGAAGACCCCATGTTTTCAAAACAAAACAACATTCATATCTTCGATTAATATTTCTAGGCTCCAAATCCTCTTATTTCACTCAATGGCCTTTGTGCCCTAGCATGTGGCCTTTGTGCCCTAAAAAACTTTGTGACACCGAAGGCCGAATGGCCTTGCCCCTAAAATGATGAAATTCCAATCCTGGACCTCAACAATGTGGGCTGGCTGGTGGACTTCCTGACCAATAGGTCTCAGTGTGTCCTTTTCTTCACGTGTTCTTACCTGGTATGAAGACCAGGGATGGTAAATTATGGCGAGCACAGACAAGTCTGTAGTTAATGTTTTGGATTTGTTTTGACTCTCCCACTCCCGGGATGCCAAAATGTATAATCTCGTGGGATGACCAAAACAAGCTACTTGTGAGTCCATGTGACTTTTGTTTACAAGCCCTGGTCCGCTTGCATTTGGGCAGTGTGAACCTAAACGAACCGAATACAAAAATGTTACAAAGTAAACTTTTCAACTAGGGTTTGGACCAAACTGTAGGTGTGATTGCATCCTTAGTCAACCAAGGACTTAAAGATGAACAACAGAGTTTTCTATATAAACAACATGGATTTGTTTACATTCATAATTTCACTTGTACAGACATAAAGTATGTTGTTAGACCTCAATGACTATGTTGAATAAATTTAATGCCCAGAGTATTCATTTTTAATGTTTACAAGGATCTCAGTGCAGCCGCTTGAAAAGGAAGTGGAAGTTCCCGCCCCTTCATTTGACTGACGGCCTAAGTTGCAGTTGTTTCAGGTAGTTCACCCATCGGCACGTCATTTACTAGAATTTTCAACTAGCAAGCTAATTTACTATTCAAGTAGGAAAAATGCTATGTCTGCATCAGTACAAAATGCTTTCTCTAACTTTACTTTTCTCCACTGATCAAAACCTTCTCCAGTATTAATACGGTGTCTCGTTTTATCCATCAGTTTTCTCCAGTCAACATTACAATCAGGTTTTTGTTCCATTGCTCTCCCAAACTTAGTTGTGTTTCTTTCTAATGCCAACATAGTTATTGAGAGAGCAGAGAGGAAAAACAACGGTTACGTCTTGTAACTCTAGTTCTATGGTCACAGGCGGAGCCCTCTAACAGGGCTTTATTGGCTTAGCCACTCATCTAGTCGCCTCAGTGCACTGAAAATTTGCATGCATGTGCTCAGCCAATATAGGGGTATTATGTTTCAGTCTTGAGAAAAGAAGATCCCACAAACTGCTCTTGCTCAGCATCACAATTTATTGATCATACTAACGTTTCAGTCCCTCTGGACCTTTGTCAAAAGTATTTTAAACAATTCTTACAAAAATTATCTTAAATAGATAATGCTCCGCCCATTCTGTCTGCACAGGTGTGGGACAATTATTCTTCTGTGGTCTTATTCTTCTGTGGAGTGTCTCTCAATAATTGACAGTGACGTGTGTACAATCTGTCACATTATAGTCCACACATAAGAAAAAGAAAAGATAAACAGGAACAAGTGAGACACCGCGTCACATACTTATGTCTATTTACAAAAATATTTACAGAAATTGCATATTTAATGAATGAAAATATCGGCCTTGCAGCTTTCATAAGTCATTCAAAATTGTGCAATCATATGAAATACTGTATCTTGGGTGCACCATAAATAGGTCTATTTGATCCCAAAGCTCCTTAGAGCATAACATGCCATGGAATCTCATCGTTCAATCCTTTGGGGGATAAAGTTTGCAAATTAAATATCCAGTATACTTCTATTAAGAATTTCATCAATGTTACCACCTCTCTCTGGCAGAGTCACCTTTTCAATGCCCTGGAACCTGAATGATGAGATGTCATGTTTGAAGTCATTGAAATGTACTGCTATTGGGTAATCTCTAACATTCCTCCTTATGGAGCTCTTGTGTTCACTTATTCTTTGTTTTAATGAACGTGATGTTTTACCAACATAGGCTAACCCACAAGGACAATTGATCATATAAATTACATGAGAAGTGGAACATGTGTACTCTTTTTCACTGATTTTACATTAGCATGTACAAGGCTATCTCTGAGATTATGTCCTCTTCGATAGACTATTAGTGGTGGTTCTTTCAAATCCATAGACATTTGCTGGGTCTGATGATGATAATATGTGCCAATGTTTTTGACCCAGTCTATGGCAGTTGGGGGTATAGGTTGTACTAAGAAGATATTACATATATAAAAACATAAAAAAAGATAAAAACATATAAGATAAGAAGGTATTACAATAAAAAGGGAATAAGATAAAAAAGGTATTATTATTATTATTATTAAAAAGGGATTAATAGTAATAATACTGATTCTAAAATAAAAGTTTCCCCGTTAACCACACACTTTAAACCTAACTAAAAGCTTGCGAAAAGAGATATGTTTTTAGTCTGTTTTAAAAGAAGACACTGATGTAGCAGACCTTAGTTCATGTGGTAGAGAATTCCAGAGAGTAGGACCATAATGACTGAAGGCACCATAAGCTGATTTAGAATTTATTCTAGGTATAGTGAGGAGACCTTTATTTGATGATCTAAGGGATCTGTCCAGTGTGTATTCAGTGAGAATGTCAACGACGTAGGAAGGAGCTAAGCCATTTATAGATTTAAAAACAACAAGAAGTAAACAATAAGAAGTATTTTAAAATCAGTTTTTTGTTTAACTGTGAGCTAGTGAAGAGAAGTTAAAATAGGAGTGATGTGTTCAAACCTTTTGGTTTTAGCCTGGCTGCAGCATTCTGAATAAGCTGGAGTTTATTTAACACCTGCTTTGTCAGTCCAGTAAAAAGTGCATTACAGTAATCTAGTCTACTGGAAATAAAAGCATGAACCAGCTTTTCGGAATCTGACTGTGACAGGAAGCATTGAACTTTAGATATATTCCTAAGATGATAAAAGGCATTCTTGGAGATATTAGATATGTGCTTCTGGAAGTTAAGATCAGCATCCAAAATCACACCCAAGTTTTTGGCATGCTCACAAGGTTTTACCGATAGGGGAGATAACAAAGAGTGAATCTGGTGCCTTAAAGCCTTGGGACCTACTAAAAGAATCTCTGTTTTGTCATCATTTAGCTGTAAAAAATGTTTGGCCATGCAATATTTGATATCAGCAATGCATTGGATAAGGTCATTCACTGAGCTAAGGTAGTTGGCAGAAACAGATATGTATAACTGTGTGTCATCAGCATAGGACTGATATGAAATATTGTATTGCTGAATGATGGACCCAAGTGGGAGCATATACAAATGAAACAGCAGTGGACCAAGAATTGACCCTTGAGGGACTCCATATGGAATGCCTACTTCATCTGATTCAAAGTTACCAATAGAAACAGAGAAAGATCTTCCAGTAAGATAAGAAGAAAGTCAGTTAAGAACTGTGCCTCTAAGGCCTAAACAGTGTTCAAGGCGCTGAAGAAGAATTGTATGGTCAACTGTATCGAAGGCTGCACTGAGGTCAAGAAGTACCAGAACAAAAACTTTATGGTTGTCTGAGCTAATTTTAAGATCATTAACAACTCTGACCAGGGCAGTTTCTTTTTTCCCAGGACTGGAAGATTTGAGATTGGTCTGTAGTTCTCAAAAACAAATGGATCAAGATTACTCTTTTTCAACAATAGTGTTATAATAACATGTTTGAGACCTGTGGGGAAGATTCCAGTAGTAGAGTAGGGAGGCATTAACAAGGACATCATCTACCAAACAACTGAAAACATTTTTTAACAACTTAGTAGGCATTGGGTCAAGAGCACATGTTGCAGAACTTAGCTGCTGCACCACTTTTTGTAGTTCACTATGTTTAATAAGGGCGAGGTTGGACAGAGTGTTGGCAACATGGCACTGACTGGAAGAAGAGCGGTTGCACCGACCAGCAGTGGAAGCCACAATATTATTCCTAATATTGGAAATTTTATACTTAAAGTATGAGGCAAATTCATTACATTTCTCTGAAGAGTGAAGCTCAGCAGGTATTGGTCTAAGAGGAGTAACCAGTTTATCAATTGTACTAAACAGAAACTTAGAATTATTCAAATTTTCAGTAATAATTTGAGAAAAGTAATGCTGTCTAGATTTTTTAAATTTCTTTGTTATATTTACTGAGCAAGTCCTTATAGATATTATAATCAACCTGCAATTTGGTTTTACGCCACTTGCGCTCAGATTTTTGCGGCAGGTTATTTTTAGTGTCTTCACTCTTTTTACATTCCTCCAAGGTGCTTTTGTTTTTCCAGAAAATATCCTAGTTTTTATAAGCGCAATGTCATCCATAATCTGTCACTGCAAAGTTAAAATTATTGACCAAATTGTCACAGAAAGAAGGAAGAAAATTAAAATCAGAATGTGACCAGGTACACCTAACAGAGTTAGTATATCTAGCGATAAACCTATCAGATGTGTCTGCACAAATGGAGCGTCTTTTGACTAATTTTAAACCAGGTACATGTTTGGTCGTCCAAGCAACATTGAAAAAAATACAAGAGTGATCTGAAATCCCAACATCTAGAGTGCACTTTGGGGTTATATCAAGGCCTTTAGAAATAACCAGGTCAAGAGTGTGACCCTGATTATGAGTAGGCCCGGCACTGTGCTGTATGAACTCAAAGGTTGATAACACGTCAGTAAACTGGTTAGCAAAATGGTCAGTGGTGTTATCAATATGAATGTTAAAATCACCAGAGATCAGGTCTTGCCATGGTGCATATCAGAACAAGTTAAAAGCTATAAACTGGATAAAATTATCAGTCAACTGCTTTGTTCCCTTTCTATTAGGGTGCACACCAGCTGCTTTGTACAGGCTTGAATTAGACCAAAAGTAATCAAAGATTGAGATGAAGTCATATCCTGTAGCAGAACAGAAGTTTTTTAACCAGTGGTGCAGACTGAAGAGTCGACTAAAACGTTCAGAGTTTTTGGAAAGAGTTGGAATGGGGCCAGAAATAAGACAACGTCTTCCCAGACTCTCACTTGTGCAGCACAGGGGCTCAAGGTCTGCGTGTAATTTGCTGGAATTTCTAGCCATGACGTCATTCGTTCCCACGTGCGTTACAACCATATTGACAGTGGGATGCAGGTCAATGAGAGTTGGAATGAGTTAAATTAGGTTGACCACTTTGCCACCGGAGAGACAATAGGTGATAGTACCCGGGAGAGTTAAATGCCTAACGACAGAATCACCTACTATCACAATTTCCAGATTACTGCTTACCACACAGCTGTTGTAGGTGGCTGGCGCACGGTGCTAACCAGGCTAGCTGGATTAGCATCAGTGTCGGTCATGCTCAGCAGATCCAGCGGTGCAGCTCCCTGGCCGGAGGGACTGGAGAGTAGAGACCAGCCGGAGCGACTGGAGCTCTGGGTGTTGCAGCAGGAGCTCCATCGCTGCCCTGTGGTGATGAAGTATACACTCAATGGCACTTGTCAGATGGAGAGACGGCTCTGGAGAGCGGAGATCTGCGCCTTTTGGAAATAACGTTAGATGTAACTTTGCGATTTCCTTCAGCACAACCTCCACTCAGCAGCAGTGAAGGCGACGTTGGTAGAGCAGCCAAAGGAGCAAAGAAGTTAGACAGCTCCAAATCATCCTGGGATCATAGAGGGGAAGGGAGAGTCTATTCTCGCCCTTAAATACTGAGGCCCAGGTGGAACAGCCAGGAGGTGGGTCAACTGTATCAAGGTGTTTTACCTTCACTGGTAGACTGGTGGACTCGGGACGCTCCAGCGAGGCTAGCCGGGAGCCGAGGTCAGTCTGCAGCTGGAGAAGGACCGAGGATGAGCCGCTCGATGGAGGCTAACTCACCCTTGATCTCTGAGATAAACGAGGAGGTGACCATACTTGGAAATATATCCTCAGTTTCTCCAGGAATGACACCAGCCAGGAGGTAAGCATCCAGGGATTCAAGCGACCGGCTAGCCTAGCCACCAGGCTAAAGACAAACCTAGCTAAGCTAGCAGCAGTCAAGGCAGTCCAGTAGGCTACCAGTAGGCTACTACAGGCTACCAGTAGGCTACTACGGGATTTAGACAGGAGTTGAAATACAACAGCCAGACCACAAAATATAAACCATTGCTTTCAGTATCCTGGCCTGCAAGAGAGGGATAGTAATATGGACAGAAACACATTAAAAAAACAACTATGACAATACCAAGAGTCCTGGCTGCTTTCCTCTCAGATTTCTTAGCAGTTACAGTCACTGAGCGCTGGAGTGTGACAGCCACAATGTGGGATCGCATGGCACGAGCCTGAGACACAGCCACCACAAATATTCTTATATACAGAACTATGATGACTGTAATGGGAGCAATAAAAGTGACAACAAGGTCCACAACTCCTACAATGTAGTTACTGACCATTACACACTCTCCACAGCAGGAATTATGGTTTCCTGGTTGTCTCAGTAAATCGTTTAGGACACCTCTATAGAAAGCAGAATAGACCCAACACAGACAAACACAGATAATTAATAATAATAAGTAATAATTGATTACATTTATATAGCGCTTTTCTAGGTACTCAAAGCGCTTCACATATGGGGGGGGGGGGGGACTCAACTCATCCACCACCGATGTGTAGCACCCACCTGGGTGATGCACGGCAGCCAGTTTGCGCCAGAACGCTCACCACACATCAGCTATCACAGTGGAGAGTAGAGGACTGAAAGAGCCAATTTGGTAACAAGGGATGATTAGGTGGCCATGATGGAAGGAAGGCCTGTTTGGGAATTTTGCCAGGGCACCGGGGTTACACCCCTACTCTTGCGATGAGTGCCGATGGGATCTTTATTGACCACAGAGTCAGGACCTCGGTTTAACGTCTCATCCGAAGGACAGTGCTCACTCACAGGACAGAGTCCCTGTCTCTGCCCTGGGGCATTGGGGATATTATTCATGAGACCAGAGGGAAGAGCACCTCCTACTGGTCCTCCAACACCACTTCCAGCACCACGTGGTCTCCCATCCAAGGTGTTTGGTTTGGTGCTGAGTAGTTTCGCTGAAACTAGTTTAGGTAAAACCAGTTAAATTTCAAAGTGCTTGGCTGGGGAAGGCCAGTTGGTGTTAGTAGTCAGTAATTGCTGGAGTGGGTTGAACTCCTCTGGTGCACAGGTACTTTTTGGCACAGTCATTCTACAGCATCAGCTGTAGCGCCAGCTTCTTCAGCCTCTGCTCTCTTCTGTTATCCTGTCCTCGCTTCCCTCAGCCGAGCAGTTCTCTCTCCTGTCCACTGAGGAGGCCTCCACTACTCTTCTATCCTCTCTTTCCTCCTCTCTTGACTCTCTCCCCTCACCACTAAACCAGCTTGATCCTCTCCACCCGCTCCTTGGCTGTCTGAATCTCTGCGAACTCATAGAACAGAGCTTTGGACAGCTAAGAGGAAATGGAGAAAATCGCAGCACCCTAACGATTTCGCTACCTACCACCTTCTCCTCTCCAACTTCACCTCCCCTCCCCCTCCCTCTTCGCTCTCAGTTGATGATTTTGTCACCTACTTTGCTAAGAAGGTGGATGACATCAGCTGTTCCTTCCATCATCTGGCCACTAACAATACTATTCCTTACCCCAAACCTGCTTCTCTGCCCCTTGTCCCTGGGCTTGCTTCCTTCTCTACCCTCTCCCCAGAAGATGTCCTCACACTTGTCAGGTCTAACCGAGCCATCACCTGCCCCCTTGATCCTATCCCTTCCACTCTTCTCCAAACCATCTCCACCGACATCACTCCCTTCCTCACTGCCCTTATCAATTCCTCCTTGTCCGCATGTCTTGTTCTGGCTGCTCTAAAGACTCTAAAGCCTCTTCTTAAGAAACCCTCCCTTGACCCTGCTGCTATCCAGAACTACAGACCTGTATCTCTTTTCTCCTTTCTATCTAAAACCCTTCAGCAAGCAGTTTCCAACCAACTCTCTCTCTATCTCTCCCAGAATGACCTCCTGGACCCTCTTCAATCCGGTTTCACGGCTTCTCACTCTACTGAGACTGCACTCCTCGCTGTCACAGAGGCCCTGCTGTGGGCTCTGCTGGCCCACTGCCAGGGCTTCATCCCTCTCCTCTGTCCTTGTCCTCCTTGACTTGTCTGCTGCTTTTGATACTGTTGACCACCAAATCCTTTTCTCCATCCTATCTGAACTGGGAATCACTGGATCTGCAACTCCTGGTTCGCATCCTATCTGTCTAACCACTCTTACCAGGTCTCATGGAGGAGATCTCTGTCCAGACCCTGCACACTTAGCACCGGTGTCCCTCAGGACTCAGTCCTGGGGCCCATGCTATTCTCTCTCTATACTAAATCCCTCAGCCATGTGATCTCCTCTCATGGCTTCTCCTATCACTGTTATGCTGACGACACTCAACTCTACCTCTTCTTCCCCCCCTCAGATACACAAATTGATGGACACATCTCCGCATGTCTCAAAGACATCAGTGCTTGGATGTCTGTGCACCACCTCAAGCTCAGTCTTGACAAGACAGGGCTACTCTTTCTCCCAGGGATACATTGCAGCAACAACTCGCTCCTGTAGGTTCTCCCTCTATAATATCAGCAAAATTTGCCCGTTCCTTACGAGGGAAGCGGCACAACTCCTGGTCCAGGCTCGTGTCATCTCCCGCCTGGACTATTGCAACGTTCTTCTGGCCAGGCAACCCTCTGCCATCAGACCGTTACAGCGCATTCAGAACACTGCAGTCCGTCTGGTGTTCAACCAACCAAAATTCTCTCACGTCACTCCCCTCTTCCAGTCGCTTGACTGGCTTCCCATCTCTGCATGCATCAAATTCAAGACACTGGTACTCGCCTAGAGAGCAGTACATCAGACTGCCACTCCCTATCTGCAATCTCTGGTCCGGTTCCAAACTGCGCCTCGTTCCCTCCGCTCCTCCACCCTTTCAGGTCGCCTTGCCCCTCCATCGCTACGTGGTTCTCAGAAGTCGCTCATCCTGGTCACAACTCTTCTAATTCCTAGCGCCACAATGGTGGAACGAGCTCCCCCCTTCTGTCAGAACGGCCGAATCTTTGCCCATCTTTTGGCGGAGACTAAAGACACATCTCTTCAGGTTACACCTGGACTCCTCTTGAACTAACCTATCTTCCTACCCTTCTTTAAATAAAAAAATGTATATATCAAAAGTGCAAATCTTGCCATATGTCATCAGAGGGTGCTCTGCAGCTGCTGAACTCACATGCCTCAAGTGAGAAGGCAGTGTTCAATGTCTGTAGATTCTATAGATAGATAAATATAACCCATGACATAGGCGGTTCTACTGTTCCATATGGAGTTGCATTACGTGGCCAGGAATGGCACATATTGCAGCATACTCATTTTGGTGGCTGCTTTGGGGGGTTATGCGCTCCCTGATTAAATCTAATGCATGTGCAGCAGCAAGCTATTAAGCAGATCTATTCTGCCAAAATGTATTGTTGCCACAACTATTTAGGAATATTATGAATACCATATGTGAATTGTCCTGATTGAATGGGCTGTTGGTCTTCAGCAGCTTACCTTTGGTCTGCTGCTGCATCTTTTAGTTTGTCAATACAGAAGAGGAGTTAAGTGTTGTGAGGTGTGGACAGGACAGGCTCTGACTTCCAGACAGGACGGACCTCAATTTCAGAGTAAAAGCGTTGGTGTTTGTCTGTTTGAACCAAGTTGTTAAATTAAATAATTGAATAATTGAATAAATAACGTTATGCTACGCTATTAAGTTTTTTAAGCTTCACAGCTTGCTTTTTAATGTAAATGTAAAAATGTAGCCTGCTTGACAGACCACAGTTACATCAGAATAAGGTTTTTTTTTTTTTTTTTAATTCTTTTTTTTTTATTCTTCCAGTGGGTTGATTACAATTTGAATAGCTTTAACGTTATTTATTCAAACCTACAGGTTTAATTGCCTCCCTCATCTCTGTCATGCTCTGTTCAGACAGGAAGAAAGATGTTAATTACTGTTTAACAACTTGGTTCAAACGGACAAACACTAACTCTGAAATTGAGGTGCGTTGTCAGAGCCTGTCCTGTCTACACCTCCACAACACTTACTCCTTTTCTGTATTGACAAACTAAAAGCAAAAAGGAACAAGCACAGATCCTGCACAGACCCATGGCACGTGTGTTCAATTCTATGCACTGAAGCACTGCGACATGGTTCAATTACCTAGTTCCATAATGTTACTGAAATACCACAAGGTAATAACGTTACCTAGACGTGTTACTGTCTACAAATCCATTACTAACACAGGCGAGTTTTGAGCAAATATGTTCAGTTTCACTTTTGTTTTCACATCGGCAGACTCTATGGATTGAGTACAATGCTGCTGGTCTGCGCATCTCCAAATGACAAACATGATGTGATGCGCGCATCAGAGATTGATTTAGATCAATTTCTATACACTGACCAACTTGATTTTGTGCCTTTGTATGGGAAACACTACATCTCACAGTCAAAGACGCCCTCGAGAGGCCATCTGACAAAGCGCATCATCGCACTAAGCGTTACATGACTGACTGTGCTCAGTACTTTTCAAATGAAAAAAGCAGAAGGCGGCAATATTACTTTTACTTTATTTACTGCACTTAAATGAGGTAAACAATTGATATGAAGGTAATAATTACTATATACGTTTCTGTAATCCATAAATAATCACTTAATTTATAATTTAATTTGCAAAATGGCTTTTAAAAAGATGTTTAAATTTATCCTTTTTTTTTTTCATTTGCTTATTCATTTTCCTATTCCTTTTCCATTACATAAATGCTTTAACTGTATAAAACCACACATACCAAAAGTGCCATGCTAATAATAATACAGAGGAGAATCTGCAGAGATGTGTCAGGATCTCCCATTGGCCACCTGCTGCTGCTAACCTATGCCATGAACTGTATTACTATTAGTACACAGCAGTTACCGGAATCTGTGCAGGGAAACAGGCCCAGAATGTCCACCAACCACTCCATGGGTGCCCTAACCAGGAGCTGCTAAAGGGGAGTGTGGGAGCGGTGGTTAGGTCCCTTGCGGGCAGTGCAGCTCCTGGCCTCAGTGGTACAACCTTCCTTGATCAGTGGTACCTGGTAAGGGAATGGTCACACAGCAGCTTTACTAGATAGTGTAACAAATGAGAGAGTCTGCACACAATTTCAAAATTTGAATTAATTTATTCAACTAAGTAAAGAAGAGTGATGATTTGGAGAATCAGCAGTGTAATGCATGAGTGGATGAATGGAAAGTGGAGTGTAAGTGTTGTATAGTGTGAAAACCAAGGAGTCAAACGAAAGGTAAAGTGCTAACCATGAGGAGGACATCGAGGCTGCCCAGAATGAGACTGAGGCCTAGGGTAGCAGGCCTTCTATACTCTTGAGCCACCCTTATTTCCCAGGTGCAACCAGTTTGCTCTGACAACCCACCCAGCGCTGTCTACCTGGCTCCTGTAGAGAAGAACGAACACAGGCAAAGAAGAAAAACCAGGCAGACAGATGGGTGGGCCGTCCCACTATCAGTCCAGCGTCACTCCCTTCAACCCACCATCTCCCAACTCAGCAACTTTGGTACCTATAAGAAGCAAATTAAGAGAAGAGAATAGAGGAGAACAGGCCAAAGAAAACAAGACAGAACAGGACAGACAGAAAAGAACTTCAAGGCAGCAATGCCCTGGACAATGCATCAGCCAAGACATTCTCTGAACCTTATTTATGGCGTATGTCCAAGTGAAATGGCTGAAGGAAAAGACACCATCGCATAAGGCACTGATTTGGATTTGGAAGTATGTGGGTTATGATCTGTATACCACTAGTGGTTCTACTCCACCCCCTACATAGACCTCAAAGTTCTGTAGGGCCCAAATCAGAGCCAGTGCCTTTTTCCACAATGGCGTAGTTCAACTGATAGGAATTGAACTTGCACGAAAAGAAACTGACTGGATGGTCGATTCCATCAGCGCCAGTCTGCAACAACACCGCTCCGGCTTGCTTGCATCCACCTGCAACTTAAAGGGGTCACTCATATGTGGAGCAGCCAAAACGCATGAGTTCTTTTTTAGTGGTTGGAGTGGAACTGGTCAATAGCCATGTCTTTGGCTCTCACAGGACAAACCTGACCCTGACCAACAACTTTACCTAGGTAAGTCACGTAGCACTGGCAAACTCACACTTCACCAGGTTTACTGTTAGGCGTGCCCATGCAAGACGGTCAAACAGAGCTTGGATGCGCTGCAAGTGGTCTTCCCACGTGTCGCTGTAGATGACGACATCATCTACATACTGATACCCTGAATTTCCCCAAGGGGATTAATAAAGTGCTATCTTATCTTATCTTATACACTGCACATCCCTCCAAACCAACAACCACCCAATTCATCAAGTGTTAAAAAATGGCTGGTGCATTACGCAAACCAAACGGCATAATGGTGTAAGAATACAAACCTGAAGGTATTATAAATGCAGCAAGCACGTTTGGACAAGGGGACCTGCCAGTAACCTATCAGAAGGTCAAACTTGCTGACAAATTGCGCAGAACCAACCTGAATCCCTCCACATGAGGAAGCAGATAAGAGAACAGCTTTGTGATCTTATTTACCTTGCAAAAATCTGTGCATGGCCTAAAGGTGTGGACACTGACAAATGGCCAAGCAACAAGTCCTATTTTCTAAGCGACTCAGAATTCTTGAGTCAACCCTGCATAATGCAGTCATCCGGGGTGTTTACGTCCCCTTTGTCACCTTCTGCCACCAGGTCCAGAGGAGATGATGCTTCCACTGAGGCCGCCACCGCCACTGTCTTTACCTCCCCTATAGAACCACACTAACCTGACTTGCCAGATGGTTTGTTACACAGAACCATCTGGGAAGTCGTCATTGGAAACTGTTTGGAAAAGGGCAGGCACTTTCAAAAAATACTTGGCAGGTGATTGGATGAACCATCTGTCTATCACTGTCTAACTTCAACCAATCAGATCAACGAACCATATAAACAAACTCTTGCTGAAGCCGGTCGGGAGAAGAGCGAAAACATCTTTTCCATCCAGAAAAGTCTTCAGTGCCGTTCTTTGCTCTTCTTTCAATGGAGAAATACTCTCCAGGTCAGAAATAACTGATGTTACATCAGTGCCTCTTTAGGAGCCACCATTGTTGTGAACGAACAGTCGCTTCTCGCTGTCGCCACACCTAAGCCACGCCCCTAGCTGCCCTCATAGGATGCTGATTGGTCCGCACCGCTGTGGTTCGGCCACAAACGGATAACTTGAAGCCTGGCAAGATGGATTCTCGCGTGATCGTGATCTCGCGAATCCAGCTGCCTCGCAAGGTTAGAACCACACAGGAACGGGAAAAATAAGGTTTCAGCAAATTGACATGGCATAGTTGTGTAGATCTCTACCAATCCGGAGTAGAAATCATGTAATTCTGGTCAGAAACTTGTTGGAGAACAGAGTAAGGCCCCACAAACCTCGCCTGAAAAGGAGAACCCACCAAAGGTAGGTGTCAACACTTGATCACCCAAACTAAAAACAAGTTTTTCTGCTTGGCAGTCGGACAGATATTTCATCTTCTTCTGTAAGGTCTGCAAGTTTCTTTTATCCATTTTACCAGCTTCATATAGCCGCCTTTTGAAACCATTAACATAGTCTATCAAATTTATTGGTGGTGGTTTTCCAGTCATCCTGTCAGACAGCCAATGGACCACGTACAGTGTGTCCAAACCATAGACTGTAAAAAAAGATGGACGTAGTGAGTGTGACGTCACCCATAGGTTTCTGAAGGGCCGTTTTGAAGTCAAAAGTTGGGGTCTACGAGCGCTGCCATGTTGACATTTTTTGGAGCCGGAACAGCCAGAGCGAAGCCAGGGATTTCCCATAGAGCCGCAGCGCCGCCTGCTATTAGTCAGTGATCGGCGACCTGCACGATCACTGGACAGGTGACTTGTCAATCACTCGGGAAACTACCCCGTATTATAACCGTTATATCCTGTTAATGACTCAATTATTTTGAAAATCGCCATACGGACACATATTAGAAGAAGTGAAAGCTACTGAGACCATAATCTCTTGTCAAAAAAACTTCATTGACTTTATATTTTGAGTTAGAAGATGGGCTGTGGTTGACTTGAATGGAGTTGGGTGTGTTTTAGAGTGTTTTTGGAGCCGACCCTAGTGGACGTTAGAAGAACTGCAGCTTTCAGCCACTTCCTTACTGGCTTCAAAATTTACCCGTGGTTTTGGCCGCTTGGTCCAAACACAACATCATTTGGACTAAAGCCAGTACTTTCTTGCTTCACCTCTCTAGCCGGCCAACATCAACCAGGGCAACCCTTCGTCTCAATCATGGTTAAGTTTGGTACAATAAGCACAAAGCAGTGATTTCAGGGTTTGATGGAAACACTCGATAGCTCCCTGACTTTGTGCATGGTAAGTAGTAGATTGTGCATGTTTAACACAAAGTTGTTTCTAAATTTCTGTAAACGTGTGTGAGGTAATATTTGTTCCCTCCATAACAGTCAACAGGTACACCCTACCGCTTTAGACTTTGGCAAAGTGTCAACACAATCAATGAGCAAATGTTCAAAGGGTTGACTAACTGCTGGTATAGGATACAATGGGGCAGGCTTCATGGAGTGGTTAGGTTTACCGGTGAGTTGGCAGGTATGACATGTTTTGAAGTAAGATGACATGTCCTTTTTTAGCCAGGGCCAGTAGAAATGACATAGATCCCTATCATACATTTTCTTAACACCCAAGTGACCTGCCTCATCTCATCATGAGCAGTCTACAAACCCCATTTCTGAGTTTAATTGGACCCACAATTTGAAAAATAGCATCCCCAACAAATCTGTCTGCCGTGAGTCAGTTTATATGGAAACTAGCCCAACGGTACACATAAAAAAACGTCAAAAACTTTGGACGGTGAGTAGCCTGTCTTGACAGTCTCCCTTGTCTGCGCTGTAACAGCGCTCCAGGAGAGCCTGTCTGAAACCACTGACTGAACTGCTATAGTTACCACACAGAAAAAAAACTTTGACCAATCATACTAATGGGTAGTAGCCAGGGAATAGCGATGAGCTGGGTATGGGGGGATTGGTTGTGTACATGCACTGGCAAAATAGTAATGTAGAAATGCATTGTAGTTCTATAAAGAAAGGGACTGAATGTGTTACCCCACCAAAATCACTAAGACAAGAGTTAAAATCTTTGTTCGTCTGTGTTGGGTCTGTTCTGTTTTTTATAATAGTCTGATTGTAAAATATCACCTGACACAACCAGGCAGGTATAATTCCTGCTATGGAGAGTGTGTTTTTATCCATAACTACATTGCAGGAGCTGTTGACCTTGTTGTGACCTTTATTGCTCCCATTACAGTCATCATACTTCTGTATATGAGAGTATTTGTGGTGGCTGTGTCTCAGGCTCGTGCCATGCGATCCCACATTGTGGCTGTCACACTCCAGCGGTCAGTGACTCTAACTGCTAAGAAATCTGAGAGGAAAGCAGCCAGGACTCTTGGTATTGTCGTAGTTGTTTTTCTAATGTGTTTCTGTCCATTTTACTGTCTCTTTCTTGCAGGCCAGGAGACTGAACTCACTGGTTTATATTCTGTGATCTTGCTGTTGTTTTTGAACTCCTGTCTAAATCCTGTGATCTATGCCTTTTTCTACCCCTGGTTTAGAAAATCTATTAATCTTATTATTAGTCTTCAGATACTGCAGTGTGACTCCTGTGAGGCCAACATAATGGCCTAACATAACCTTTTCTATGAAGCAGGGAATTTATTTGTTCATATTGTTGTTGAGTCAGTGAATTCAAAAGGCCAAAAGTCTGAACCATTAAAAAAAAACATACTCCTGTTTTTATGTCATATACTGCATATGTACAGTATAAATATTGAAATCCTCATGAATCATGTTCACTATCAGACAGTCTGTGTCTCCCTCTGCTGTTCATTGTCAGTACTTTCATCTAGAATATAACCTGCCATACTTGCATTGTTCATGTTGTGGCCTTGACATTTATGTAAACATATTAGACCTTTAGCTGACTGGTTCAGTCCTTTTCAAGGTCACTTCAACAGGACATGTGGCTTTAGATGGATATACTTTGGATGTTAAAGGGATTGAACCTGTGATCTTTCAGTTACAGACTGTCTCTCTTACTCTGCCTTGGAATTTATGTACATAATATTCAGTTGTAGCTCAGGATGATTTCATTCTATTTTTAGATGTTCTTTAATTGTTGTATTTTCCTCTGTGTTTTTGTTCCCATACTCCCAGTCCCAGTCATAAGCACTAAGAAATGTTTCAGTTTCCTCTAAGATGTGAATTCGGTACAATAGTAAAATATTGTTACATTACAAAGGTAATTGCAAAGACAAAGATTTAGTTAGTCTTTTCTTTTACACCACAATATCTTTTCCTGGTTGAAAGGATACATTTGTGTCACAGATTTTCCCCAAAACACCACCTCTGTGATTTTTGTCCAGAGATGATCGACCAGCTGGGCAACAGTTTCAGATAAACACACTGTGATTTTGATCACGTCTTATGAACATTTTGAGATGGACCTCGGTAGCTCCACTTTGCCGCAGTGTGGAGAAAGATGGTGGCAACATGAAAGTTTTTAGGTCAAAGACACACAGTAAATTGTGTGAGACAACATGACTAGCAGGATATCATCCAGAGCCAGTCCTGACCTCCCTGGGGCCCTAAGCAAAATTCTGCTAAGGGGCCCTCCTACCTGACCCGTGAGCCATGTAAACCATTTGCCACACAGTCACACCTGACACCCCAGTGCTCCCACTACAATCCTCCCTCCTTTAAAACAGTTTGCTCCATCTGTCGGCCTAAGAATAAGTAGACCTATACAGAACAGAATGAGGTATAAACAAACAATATTTATTGAATAGAATATTTTCTATAGAATCTTAAGATAAGTGAATATTAACATGAACATAAATAAGAAATTGTAGAAAATATAAAATGTAGAGGCTGAGGCTGCCTGTACTTCACCTGGGTCTGTGTTAGTATTTGCTGAAGCCGGCTGTACTGGGTCTGTTAGTACTTGCTGAGGCTGGATGTGGATCAACTGAGTCTGTGCTTGTACTGGCTGATGATCACGCATTTCCTCTACTGACTAACTTAAGCATAGCCCCTTTAAATTATAGATAACAATACTATTATTAATTTTATCAGCTGCATTAGGCCCATTCAAACTGGCTCCCCCAGATTTCCTTTTATACATTTTCAAATATAAAATACAATTTATACTATGGCTTGGCTGAATACTTGATGGTTATTATTTACTGAAAAATTTGCATCCATATTGCCCAGTATGCCCAGTTAATCAACATTTTAAATTCAATATTTAATCAATAGTCAATGTCAATCCATTGCTTTCCATCTTGCATTAGTCCAGAGTTGTAACTAAACCTTGACTGAGAGACTAGATAATCATTGTCTTGTTTTAAATGTATGTGCGCCTATGAGGAGTGCCATCACGCCCATATATTGTCTGGACTGGTCCCCACAGATGTTGCTACTGGAAAGCGCGACCCAGTGAGCACCAACCGGGATTTCAACGTTGATTTCTAGTTGAAAACTGGGTGATATTCGGGCTGAACGTCTAACACTTCTTTTCACCCTCTTTTCAACCAGCTAAAATGCGGTTACAACATCAACGTGTCACAAAGCACAAATTTGTTTAATCATTTTATAATTTGTTCAGTTGTAGCTTGAAAGAGAGACGATATTGATTAGTGTGAAGGTATTTCTCCAAAGTCATATTGCACTGGTAGGTGAAATGTGTTCTACACGAAGACGTCATTTCAACGCATTTAATGTTTCATTTAAAATGTTATAAATATGGAACTATACAGGCTGTGTGCTGCCAACAAGAAGCTTCCAGGACATCGCAATGGGAGCACTTCTATACATTAATGTAAAATAAGAAATTGCGCTTACTGCTGTAACGCGCATGTTCAAGGTACAGCTTTGACTACAACTGACACTGACATAGTTAAGTGATGTATATACTAAGGGTTATATACTAAAATATTTAATGCAAAATGCAGCATGCTCTGGTAGCCTACTGGTTAAGACGCATCATAACCCATTCACCGGTGTAATATCCCGGTGAAATATGGTCTAAATGTGAACGTTCAATCAACGTCTTCAAATAGATGGTGAAAAAACTTTCACTTTTGAACCAGTTTTGAACGTCTTTTCACCGGTGACCATAGTCATTTTTTAAATGTCTTTTCAACGGAAAAATGCTCACTGGGTAACCTTTGAATTAGCATTATTTTTTGCTGTCACACTTTCATATACACCATTCTCCGTATCTGACTTTCTTTCATTTTATAAGTAAATACAAAATGCAATTATGATTCTCAACCACTAGAGGGCAGCTGTACTGCTTGAGAGACATAACGACTGACAGTTAGGAGGCATAATGCTCCGCCCGGTTGAAGAAGCAGTCAGAGGCAGAGCAGAACTGAGCAGTTCACGTTTCACATTTAAGGCTTATTTGGTTTATCTTGTAAGTCGCTGTGTTTTTGTCTTGTCATGTGTTCATTATGTATCTACATTATTTGTTATCATGTGCAGGAACCGTGCCATTTTTAGCGGTTAGCGGTGTAGAGTAAGCCATAGTGTGGTTAGCTTAACATGCTACCTAGAAAGCACATGTGCTGGCACAATATTCATGCACATTTCACAGCAGACAATGTGTGTTCAAGTTGCATCTGCTATGGCTACTGTGGAGGACCACAAGTGTCACGGAAATAGTAATAAAGCATTTCATTAATAAATAACTAATTGTACAATAAAAATAGGCATTAATAAATTTGTTCACAAATTAATTCATTAATCTATGAATAAATAGACTAAATTACAAAGTAATTCATTATTTGATATTTTAATGGGCAATAAAAAGGAATTATAAACATAATTTACAAAGGAAATATTAATCCATCAATAAATAGTTCAAATTAAAAAGGGATTTACAAAAACAACCATGAAACAGTCATTCATAAATAAATAATAAACTTTTTTAAATTCAACGACGATAAGTCTGAGGTCATAGTTGTTGGTCCCACTAATTCTACCAGCCTGCTTCACAGTAAGCTTGGTTCCCTGACCAAAAACATTAAGCAATCTGCTATAAATCTTGGAGTTATTTTTGATGCAGATCTCTGTTTTCATGCTCAAGTGAAAAATGTTGTCCAGTCATGCTTTTTTCAATTCAAAAAAATCTCCAAAATCAGATCATTCCTGTCTCCTACTGATTTACATTAGGTCATACATGCATTTATTTTCTCCCGCCTCGACTACTGCAATGCACTTTATGCCGGCATCAGTCAGAGCTCCTTCACCGACTCCAACTGGTACAGAACGCTGCTGCCCGGATTTTAACTGGCACTAAGAGATATGAACATATTACTCCGGTACTTGCCAACTTACACTGGCTGCCTGTTACATTCCGCATTGATTTTAAAATTCTACTTAAATGGCCTTGCTCCAAATTATGGGTGTTCACTTAGATCGGTGGATAGGGCTCTGCTGGTTATTCCTAGGTCTCGGCTAGTGACCAAAGGTGACCTTTGGTGGGCCTTTGCTGTTAGAGCCCCCAAACTGTGGAGCAGTCTGCCTATCGAGATCAGACAGGCAACATCTTTAGTGTCTTTTAAATCTCTTCTTTTTTTTTTTTTTAAACTTATTTTCTTATTTGGTTATTTCTCACATCCCCTTTTACATCAAAAATATTTCAACATAGGTTGACAGTTTCCTTTACAGGGGGTTACAATTGAGATAATGAAAATAATAATAACAATACTGAAAATAACTAACGTAAATAACACAAACATATCAAAACTAAACTAAACATGGGCTATATACAAGTTCACCTTACATAGACACACATATTCAGTCCAATATACAGAAAGATATCCATATTATTTATCTAAAAATAAAAGTATATGGTCGTTCCATTATCAATCCCAATGGTCCCCTATTGCCTCCATTAATGGTGTCCATCTTTCTATAAAAATGTCCCTCTGTAATCTTAGCATATATGTAATTTTTTCCATTGTATAAAGGTTTCTTAGAATTGTTAACCACTCATCATAGATGGGGGGGGTCCTTTTTAAGCCATCTTATTGTAATTGCTTTCTTTGCTGCTATTAGTAATATCTGTAAGAGATACATCCTTTTCCTACTATGAATTACATCCGGTTTCATCCCAAGAATTGCTATCAGAGGGTCTCTTACCAATTCAACATCCAATACTTTATTCACAGTGGTAAAAATTGATTTCCAAAAGTTATCTAACAATGGGCATTGCCAAAATATATGCAAATGGGTAGCCATGGTCTCTCCACATCCCCTCCAACATCTACTTGACTGGTTTGGATTCATCTTTACCACAATTTGTGGTGTTCTGAAAAATCTGTTAATTATCTTCCATTGAAATTCTCTCCACAAATTGGCGTTGGTGACTGTATGGGCCTGAGTACAGATCTTTAACCAAACTTCCTCCCCTATTTCCTGTTGTATCTCTCTCTCCCACTTTTCTTTCACATGATAGGTATTGCCCTTTGTCATCGAAGCTAGGATTCTATATAAGTCAGTTATTGGCTTATTCCCATGTTTTCCATCCTGAATTTTTAATAAATACTGTTCCAAGAGGGAGGGTTCTATCAATCTATTCCAGTTTGGGTGTTTGGATATATAAAGCTTCTTATCTGTAGATATCTAAAAAATTCTGTTCTTGATAAATTAAAATCTGCTCTTAGTTGTTCAAATGATTTTAAGTTGTTATTACTGAATAACTGATGTACAAAATGGAGATTCAAGTGTGTCCAATTTTTAAATCAAGTTTTAAAGGCAAAAATTCTTTAATATGAATAATTGAGCTCAAAACAAAGAGATCACATGGCAATTTAAACATTTGCTGTACTTCTTTCCAAGCCCCATATGTGGTCTTTGACCATTCTCCCAGGAGATTTTTGTTTGATTTAATCCTAGTAAAGGGGACCACCGATAAAGGCATATTAGTGCTATAACTTTTTTCCATATTGAGCCATCTTGTACTTGTATCATCCGATAACCACACCATCATTGCTCGTAATTGTGACGCTAACCAGTAATGTTTCAGGTTGGGCAGACCTAATCCCCCCTTGGGTTCTGCCAGTTGTAATACTTTGTATCTGACCCTGGGCCTCTTACCCTGCCATATAAATCTTGAGATGAGACGGTCTATAAGGGCAAACATAGATTTAGGAGGGGCAATTGGTAAAGTCTGGAAAAGAAAAAGAAGTCTTGGGAGTATATTCATTCTAATAGTCTCCACCCTGCCTATCAAAGTAAGGAGAAGTGTAGCCCAACGACTTAAATCTCTCTTAATTTTTTCTACCAATTTTATATAATTAGCTTGATATAGACTATGTCACGGGTAGGTGTGGTGAGGACCCAAACGCAGGACAGCGATGCAGGTGGTGATCAAAAATCCCCAGACTGGGAGTTTAATGCACAAATAGCAGGTGACACAGGAAACCAAAAAACAAGCGCTCTACACAAACTGACACCAGTAACAGAACATAATACAGAACAATGAACCGACAAAGACTGACTGGGGAAACAAGACTAATATACACATGGGGTGATTACAAATGAGGTACAGGTGTGTGGGAGCAGGAGCTGGGGGAGAGAGGGAGCCACACCCACAATACACACTGACAGACAAACCAGGAGGCGGAGACACAAGGGAGGCAGGGAACACAGAAAGAAACACACAGGCAGGTCATGGCCGAACCATGACAGACTAAGGTCAGGGGGTATATTTATTCCCAAATACCTGATGCCTTCCCTGGGCCATCTAAATGAGAATAAGGATTTCAATTGAGGGGAGATCAAATTGTTCATGGGGAGTGCTTCTGTTTTGGTCACATTTATTTTGTAACCTGAGTAAAGTCCAAAAGTCTCAAGGCACTTCATAAGATTTGGGATAGACTTTGCAGGGTCAGAGATATATACAACTATGTCGTCTGCATATAGCGACAACCTGTGCTCCTCTCCATTCACCTCAATACCACTAATATCTGTGCTATCCCTTATTAGCTGTGCAAGGGGTTCTATACTGAGGGCAAATAAAAGAGGCGAGAGAGGGTCCCCCTGCCTACAACACCTCCCCAGCTGGAACTTCTGCGAGAAACACCCATTTGCCCTCACCGACGCCTGTGGAGATGAGCATAAAAGCTGAACCCATTTAACAAAGCCATTCCCTAGACCAAATCTCCTCAATACTTTGAAAAGGAAAGGCCAGGAGACACGGTCAAATGCCTTTTCGGCATCTAAAGCCAACGCCATACATGGTACTGGGATTGATTTGGCATGAGACATAACATTTAGTATCCTGCGAATATTATCAGACAGTTGGCGACCGACAATGAAGCCTGTCTGATCTGGATGTACTAGAGTTGTGACAACCGAATTAAGTCTCTTTGCAAGTATAGTGGTCAATATTTTACAGTCGGAATTTAGGAGCGCTATGGGTCTATAAGAGCTACACTCTGTTGGGTCTTTACCCTCCTTATGTATCACTGAAATAATTGACTCCTTCCAATTTTGAGGAAATTCCCCAATTTCAAATGCATGAGTGTAAGCTTTCTCTAAAATCGGACTTATATCATCTATAAAAACCTTATAGAATTCATTAGAATACCCATCTGAACCTGGGCTTTTGCCGTTTTTCAACCCCTTAATTGCCTCCACTATTTCCTCCCTTGTTATGGGACCATCTATAGCTTGTGATGCCTCATCAGACAACTTTGGTAGTGTTATATTCTCTAAGTAGGCATCTAATTTTTCAGAGTCTGTGCATGTATCAGTATTTGAGTACAGCTTTTTATAAAAAGCAGCAAAAGCTTCCGATATCTCGTCTGGTTTATAATGAAAGGGCTTCTCTGGGTCACTACTTTTAATTTTTTGTACAACTGTTAAACTCGTCTGTTTTTTAAGTTGGAATGCTAATAACCTACTAGCTTTACTCCCGTGTTCATAGTAACGTTGCTTTAAAAATCTTAGATTTCTCTCAATCTTTTCTGTAAGCAAATTTCCAAGAGACCTCTTAGCTTCATTAAGTTGAGTTAGATCGTTTGGAGATAGCTGGCTTTTATGCTTCTGTTCCAACCGTTCAATTTGTTTTTCAAGTTCTATACGTTTGGCCTCTCTGAGTCTCTTCTTAGCTGATGCAAACGAAATTATCCTTCCCCTCAAAACTACTTTGGCCGCCTCCCACAGGATCACTGGTGATGTCTCAGTTGTGTCGTTAAATTCAAGGTATTGAGCTAATTCTGTCTTTATATAATCTCGAAAAGCAGCATCATTAAGAAGTGAAACATTTAGTCGCCAGCGGCTTGAATTAATACATCTTCCTAAGTCCCATACCAGGCTAAGAGGGGAATGGTTTAAATCTCTTCTTAAAACATTCTTTTATCGTTAAGCTTTATGAATGTTTGATATGTTGCTGTGTTTTATTATCCCACTTTTGACAGTCTATATTTTGGGTAACTTCATTCTGTTTCATGATCTCTGTTTGTTTTTCTTTTGTTTTTAATTCTTTTTTAATTCTTTTTGTTAAGCACTTTGTAACTTTGTTAAGAAAAGTGCTATATAAATAAAGTTTTTTTTATTATTATTATTATTTTATTTTAGGGGTACCAGAGCTGTGGGTAACCATTACAAACATGGCTGTTGGAACAGTTATGTATGAGATGATCCTGGCCAGAATAAATATTTTAGTGACCAAGTCGAGGGCCAGTGAACATGTGTACAATAGCAAGGTAGAACAAAGCACTTTGCTGACTCACAGTGATTTAATGTCTGTATTGTATTCACATATCAACCCAGATGTATTTCTCACTATATTCACCGTTTCAACACTGGAGGGCAGTATGAACATGATGTAGAGAACGCATATGTCAAAGATGCACCTTTCCACCCATGCTCGTACTGGGTCGGTTATGAATAAAAAGGTGTTTCTAAATAATAAAAGATACTGCCATAAACCAAACAGCAGATTATTATAATTTTTTTAAATGGCTCTGTGTCATATTGATGAAGCTTTAGCGCTGTGTAGTCCCTCTTCCTTATGCTCTCCAAAAGATGCTCATTGTGCTTTTGGTAGCACACGTTATTAGTAGGGATGGCTCGATACCACTTTTTCATGTCCGATACCGATACTGATACCGCAACCTTGAGTATCTGCCGATACCGATACCAATCCAATACCGTCTTTTTCCCTCTCTTAAACAACTAAGCTGTTAATAATACATTTGTCTGGATGCACTTTGCTTAACCTAGCCATCTAAACATCATGCTCAAACTGTGAAACAAATATTCTACTCCCCTAAAGGAAGAAATATATAGCCCACAACATGACTCAATTATGCTTCTTTTTATTTAAACTTTTTCACACACAGAACTTTTAACAGCATTTTTGATTGGTCAGCACCATTCAAACATTCAAAATGAAATTTAAAGTGCAACTTTGTGCAAAAGTTTAAATCTGAGCTGATCTTAGAATAACAAAGGAATTATAATTCCAGTGTAAAATACTGGATATAACTCAACACTCAGTGTAGCCTATACCTCAGTGATATAGCAAAAAACAAGTTGCAATGTAGACCATAACTTAAATAACTATAACTTAACATAAAAATAATAGTATCTCCAGTATAAAATGTACAGTGGAACACAGTACGGTAGACATGGCATCTTAAGGCACTCACAACTGAAACTCTAGGCTATTACACCTGATATCAAGTCAGCTGCATTGAAAAAAAAAAAAATATCCCAGGGTAGACAGTGCAAGCTCTAAAGTTTCTTTCACATGTAACCTCTGGGGTTGAACTGTAAAACAACTTGTAGTGGTGATAGGTATTAATGGTGTCTGATATCATATAATTTAGAGTTAGCTTCAATGAGAATTAGGAACGGGGCACCAGATAACAGACAGCATCAACAGGTCTCATCTGAAGGAGTGAATTCTCGGCATGTTTGAATTTAAACCCACACAATGAACACAGGAGGTGACTTTATGCAAGAGAATATGTTTATTACTAAAAATACAAGTGAATATAGTACAGTATATACAAGAGGTATACCTATGAATTGTGATGAATCAGTGGCAATAGGAATAGATGATCATGTAAATATGCAATACTGATAATTACAACAACATTTCAGCAGACACAATCATGGAAGATGAGCAGTGGAAGACATGAGTCAGCAGGATAGGAATAAAGGGGCAACAGTATAACTATCTGGAGAACTGACTCAAATGAATCTTGAATAACTGAATGGTGAGGCTACTATAACTATAGGGAGCCGTAATAAAGTGTGTGATATGTGTGAGATGTGTGAATGTAACGGAATAGCTATGTGTGATGTATGATATGATGCCCAGCGGACAATGATCAGTACATACGACACCAGCGGAGGTCCGGAGGGAGATGAAGCACGCTGAGGCCGGGAGGCTGTGAGGAGTCTCGGCTCGACGAGGAGCTGGAGGATGAAGATCCGACGTCTGTTCAGTTGATCTCAGCAGGCAGCAGAGTGAAGCACGCAGGCTGGAGCACGCAGGCTGCTGGACAGGGCTGTGGGTCTCTCAAGGCTAACGCCGACCCACTCTGGAGGTTCTGATGATTCTTCAGAGTTAAACTCAGCAGGACAGCTGATAGTGAGGTTGTAGCAGGCAGGACACACAGACACACGTGCTGGTGTGTGTGTGATGGTGTGTGTGTGTGTGTATTTGTCAGGCAGGTAGGCAGGCAGCAAGGCTCTCTTCACTGTTTCAGATGAAACAGGCTTTCTACTTGGCTTGTGACGATGATGCAGTCGACGTCTTTGGAGACAAACTTTGGAAATCCGCATTGGAAATGTGAGTGTTTGATTTTGTTGTGATCAGTTGAGGGGTGTGTGCGTGGGCTGGCATGTCTAGTTTTACGGCTCATTACATATGAAACGCATGAAACCCTAATTTTGGTTCCCAGATCTATCCAATATAATTGACTGTTGTAACATTAACATTATTAAACTCAGCACAAATTCCTGAACACTTTAATATCAAACATGGCTATCGAAGCCCTATGTAAAGATAACGAAATTGAATAACGTAAATAACTATTATATAAAACATCACAGTTACACATAAAATTAGTCATATACATTAGAGTCCACCACCATGTGATACCCAAGGTTTCATGAGTCTGTATCAAAGATTTCTCTTGATTTTGGCAACATTCCAATGGGTGTCATCTCAGACTCTCTGTCTCTTTGGGGATTACCAAAGACAGGGTTGAGCGTTGGTGTTTTATGGTTATTTACCAGGTCTGGTCCGTGATTTACCAAGATGTCAGTGGCCTCCTTTATGATCCAACCACTTTCCATCCACTTTCCTGATCTGTTATCAGGGCAGAGGCTCACACAGGATGCAAGGCCCTTCCAGATGTGTGATGACAATGACGGTGTGGGTGCAGTTACTACAACCTGTATAAAACTAAACATTAGAATGAATACAATTCCAGTATGAAAAGATAATTGCAATGTAAACTAAAATATCTGGTTCAAGTTTTCACAAAAACCACTGGCTCATCTTTTTTACAGTCCTTATGTGACTGAAGTTTGTTCACTTTAACATGAGGGGCAGATTCTTCTTTAGAAAGATTAGCATTTCAGCCTTCTCAGCTCTCCACACTTGTTGAAGGTGCACAGAGAAATTTAGTTGCCGTGACCGCCAGGGAGGGCAGTGTAGGTTGGTTGACTTTCCAGTACAGCAGTGGATTGTCCGGACGCCGAACAGTTGGCTCGCTGAGGTAGGTCTGCACTTCAATGCATGCACTTGTGGTGGTTGACTCAGGACCAGCAGGTTCTACTGTGCTTTCCTCCAGGATTTCATCCAAAACACTTCCAAGTCTGCTCTTGCTTGCAGCCTCCACCCGTGGAGTCTTCTTTGCTGGCTCTGAGGCTGCTGATTCAGATGAGGTCCCCTCTGCTGGCTCTGAGGCTTCTGATGTGGTCCTCCTCAACACTTCTTCCATCTTCCTTACCTCTGCCATTAATGCATCCTTTGCATGTCTTGAGGTTTCTGCATTTGTGAAGTACCTGGAACGATAAAAATACACATATGTAACATTTAAAATTAGCCTACCCTTAATATCAAGTGATTAATCCCATTCTGAACGCTCATGCTTGATATGAAATACTGTCATTAGATGTGCAATAGTAAAAAATTCCACACACACACTGACAGGTGTGAGATTTGTGTGTAAATCTCTCTCTCTCTCTCACACACACACACACACACACACACAAGAGAATCATATTAAAGTTAACAGAGACCCCACATACCTGTCTTTATATCTAGGATCCAGTAGCATCGCAACCGAGTATAATGGCTCAGATTCCATGTCTCTGAAACGTCTGTTCACAGCCTCAAGGAGGGCACACTTTTCTTCTTGGCACTTGCTGCCTGTATAAATTCGGCATACCCCTTTCCATGATGCTTCTGCAAGTGTTTAATCAAGTTTGTGGTGTTGAAGTTCCCAACGCCGCTGCCACCCCTCGAAACACTTGCATTGCATAAATTGCACTCGGCTGTTTTGCTTTTTTTCTTCCTTGAGCTTAAAATAACTCCACACAGCTGACATGGTGACAGCGCTGCTAACAGGTCTCACTCACGTTCTAGCTACTGTTCACGTGACACATGCTGCTCATCTGATATGCTGTCGCTCGAGCGTTCACACTACAACGATATCGGCGCCGAATATTCAGAGGAAAAATGGAGCGTGATGACTTTACCGACCTGCTTTTATTTTACTCGCTCGCTAAAGTAAATAACGACAGAGCCGAAGGATTTGGGTTCATACATGGCCGCAAAAGAGAGAGGAGATGGCAGATAATAATGCTCTTTTACGGCGCTTTCATAACATTATTGTGCTTTGTTTATATGAGAGCTAATGGTACTAATGAGTGAAGCTATTCATTTCTTTACCAGTAGGTGACTCTGCACACCACATCTACTGTGAATCAAAGAGTCAATCTCCTGTAGCCCATGTTGAGGGAAACACCTGTAAATTCACCGTGGCTAAACGGGATTCAACAGGCTTCTGGAGACTCATGTTGTTCCCTCCCGGTCATATTGAAAACAGGATAATAGCACATTTGCGGTCAGGTTGGCCAAGAGATTATGCTATTTTCTTAGCATCATGCTAGCAAAAGGTAGCGAGTTAACTAGCTTCCAGGTCAGTAAACAGCCTTACCGCTAATCCCAAGAGCTGTTCCGCTCCCGACCGGTATGTCACGTTTCTTTTCAACATGTTTAGAGGCGATGGTCTTTGTCAAACAGTAGGCTAACTGTAGCAAGTAACTCACTATCACTATCGTCATTCATATGTTAAAATGCTACAAATTATCCAGCTGCAAAAAAGTTGCATTGGTGTAAACTGGCAGGTTTCAGAAAGTTGCAGACCCGGCGCATTGCAAGTAGTTGCAAGTTCCAACTCGTCTCGTCGCGAATCTTTGGTCTAAACTGGCCTTTACTCGTGTCGTGACACATCACTCTTTACGGCATGTCGCTCAAAGTTTAGTTAAGCATTTACGTGATAGTTTTGGCTAATGGATCATATCGGATTATACTTTTTTTTTTCGATATCCAATCCAGTGATTTTGGCCAGTATCGGACCGATACCGATACTGAGTATGGGATCGGCGCATCCCTAGTTATTAGATATCAATCTCTTAACCTTTCTAACCCTACAGTACAATGAAATAGCAGAGTACATGAGGCACCACCATCTGCCCGCGGCACTGCGCCACAAGATCACTGAGCACCTGGAAAACCGCTAAGTGGCACCGGGCAAGTGGTTTGATGAGGAATCCCTCCTGGACGAGCTCTCTGATGATACGTTTCCACAGGATCCGTCATTTCCACGCTTCCCATTCATTTTCTATGTAAGCAGCCGTGCAATGCATTCTGGTAGCGCCGCGGTGCGTTTCGAGAGACGGGGCGTCACGTTGGCGGCTCCACATTTGCATAAAGTTGAGGTCTAGGCTACTTTATGCAAATCAGGGGCGTCCAGCGCGTCTCGCCGCCTCTGGAAACTCCCGAAACTCGCGTACAAACTTTTAAACTAACCATTGTCGATCTAAAATGAAGACAGATTCAGCAAATTTCAGAAACACATTTCGGTCGTAATATAAGAGAAAGTTTGCAAACGAGCCGCCATTTTTTCCAGTTTGAAATATATATATATATATATATATATATATATATATACGTAGGTCCAAAATCGCCGAACTTATCCTTTAAAAAAACACTGTTAGCTCAACAGGATATCATCAGATCAGACATTACTGTCCCTTAGATTTAAATTAGAACAGACATTTCTGACATAAGATGGGAAATTTAATAATATAGAAAAAACTGACGTACAATAAACTTTATGTATATTATATATCTATAAAAACTGTTGTGCCAGATTGCAATATTATTGTAAATATAATGTGATTTAATGTTACTGTCCATTACATTTGACATGGAATAATGTAAAGCTGAGTTTGCCCAATTTGGACACAACTGTAAAACTAGACAAGAGTAGAATAGATTAGGAAATAGTCACAACTCATGGTTTCTGTTAGATAGTCTGTGTCTCATCCTGCTTTTCATTCTCAGTAGTACACTGGCTTTCAAACTGCCTGGAGTTTGGAGAAGAGTCATGGAGAATCGAGACAAATGGAAAGACATTTTGGGACATGAAAAATGCCTCATGGGATATCTAGGTATCTCTTCTAATCTCCTTAGCCAAGTGGCTAACAGTGAAGTGAGTAGCTTTCCTCATTTCCAGGTAGGTGGAATTGACATCAGGTTCTTTTCTGCCCCTCTGAAACACAGGAATAGTACAGTAACAACAACAACAACAACAACAACAACAATTCTCAGGGTCTCCTTGTCTTAGTCCTAGGGCTGCACAATTAATCATATATTAATTGAAATTATGATTGCAGCCACGGCGATATGGTAATAGTGAAAAGACGCAATTGCTTTCCATTTGATAGGCTACTGCCGCTGGGTCAAAATCAGCTTTTTCAAACTTAGTTTCAAACTGCTCTAAACAGCAAGTGAGCCTTGTAACCAATCACAGACAGATCTGTCGAGCCCATTGAGTGCACTGGCGAATCAGATGCGTTCACATTATATGACCAATCCTGAGCCGTGCTGCTGAACCTGCATGAGCATCTTTTAAGAAATGTGAATTTCTCCTCTGTTAGCGGTAGCCTCCAGAACAATTTGAGAGTAAGGTCTCAATTAAAATGAGTAACACTGAATAAGAGTTTTGTTTTATGATGCTGCTAACATGAGCAATGTGAAGTTGAAAACATATTTACGTTGATTTATTGATGTTTAAAAGTGCAATTAAGTAATTTCAGTGGCGCACCGCCATAATATTGGCATGGCCGCCACAAAACCAAAACTTGGTCAATGTGTAGAAATTTATCTCAATCGGTCTCTAATGCGCCTGATGTGTGCATTACGTCATGTCTGTTATTTGGCAGTGCACAGACTCCCATGTGTTAGTAACAGGAATTGTAAACAGTAATTGGAGATGTGTCAAACTGCACAACAAGAGACAGTTAACATGAGTGCAGTGCAGCGACTGGCATATTACACCGGTTTATCATTGGATTCCACTGAACACACTGCTGCCACTGTAGGTAAGGACAGGTAATTAATCCTATTGAAATGAACAACATTAGTGTTCAGAGTCAACAGTAGTGTTCTCTATCGTTCTCACCTGGATTACATGACGTGGATAATTATTTAAGACACTCCAGATGCACTGGTTAGGGCTATAAATAATCCATGCTCACACCAAACCATGACCATGACCATTTGATTCCACTCTCTGAAGTAATTCAGCAGGCTTACACCGAAGTGGGGACCAGCGTTGCCGGGAATGTCTGCTCACTGGACTCATGCTGTGGTGACTTCATGGGCTTTATGACATTTGTGCTGCTACTAAACATTTGTGCAGTTCTAGCAGCTAAAACTGCATCCATCACTACAATACAGCAATACATACTAAAAGGACCAAGCCTCTCCAACAGCTGAACCCAAAAAGTGATTAAAATGCATCTTTTCAACACAATAACACTCATACTGCAGTTACACGTCTTATATAGCTAAGATCAAACAATTATCACAACATTTCAGTTAGTCCATTTGATACTTTTTTAACATTACTCACACTTACTCGTTTACTTTGCAGTTGGCGGTTTTCTGCCACATTCATACGTTCATGTAATATCAGAAGAAGCAGAAGAGTGGGATTTTGCTGCTTCAGCTGGAAAGCATTCGGGATGGCCACATCCAAAATCAATTGTATTTATTGATTTAAAATGAACCCTGATGAAGGCATGCTGCTTGGTTTTTACTGCATCAATAAAAGTCTTTTTGAAGAGCATCCATCTAGCTCCAAGAGGTTTTGTTTTGTTTTTGCCTTTTTTGCCTTTCCAGTTATTTCCTGTTCATGCACCTTGGTGGACAAAGTTCGAACAGTTTTTTTTTCTCTTGAATTTAAAATCAACCATAAGTGAATTGCAACAGTGTTGCTCACTTTTAACTAGGGTTGATTGTATTAGTGTAAATATAATTAATAATTTTGATTTTGAATACCTTGGACTGCCAACATTGGTGGATTTGCTGCTATGTATAGTGCTGTAAGACACACTTCCTCAATTTGTGATGTCAGGTTGAAGATATTGGAGCTGCAAAAAATTCCCACGTATCCTACTTTTAATTACCACTAGGAGATTGACTTGAATGTTTTTTTCTCAGTCAGCAGGTCATATGTACGGAAAATCCGATATCAGATGAACACAGCATTAGAGAACTTGGTCTACTTGGCAACTAGTTAATATAACATATCTAATACTGCAATATACTCATGTTTCAGGCAAGGGATAATTGTATATTGGATGTACTGTAGGTCCTATAGTGTAGGTGTTATTGTGTTGAAAGTGTCTTAATCACTTTTTGGGTTCTACTGTTGGAGCTTGTTGGAACAGTAAGGCCCAGGTTGAAAATAACTGGAATTATCCTTTAAACAGTTATCCACATCACGTAACCCAGGTAGGATCAATCCCATAACACAAAGTTTTAAACATGTGATATCTTCACTCAGTTTTAAACATGTGATATCTTCACTCAGTTTTA
>NW_027279157.1:0-48428 GCF_046629955.1 Centroberyx affinis | reverse complement strand
CACACACACACATACACACACAGTTTATGACATTTTATAAAAATATAAGTTAGTAGATATACATATAAACAAATTGCCCATTTCACATAGATAACTGTTGTCAATTATCTCATTTTGACCATCCGTCATTCTTCCTCTGTCCCGGTCAGAGCAGCGTCAAGGCGACAGGACGATCACACAGCCGGGCTCAAAGGCCTTTCATTCTCTTTTGAGTGTGGTGACACTTGTTTTGTTTAAAGGAGGTCTAAAAGCAGAGTCAATTTGACTCTAAAAATAGTTTCCGATGCGTCAAGGCTATTTCGGTCCTTACTTGTCTGTGGGATCTAGAAACTGGGCCTGTGTTTTGGTTTGCCAAAGCGTTGCGTGTCTGAATAGATGGCCCAGTGGGTTGCTAGGGGCTGCAGAGAGAGGGGAAAGTGGCGCGAGAAGGGTTAGTTACACATGGCTGTTCACACTGTTCTTTACACCCTGACCCTGGGACCAGATCCATGAGAGCTGTGTGTGTGTGTGTGTGTGTGTGTCTATGTGTCTGCATGCATACGCTCTATCGTCTGTCCTTCTTTAACAGTTGTGGCATGACAAACGAGCCAAGACCATTGCATAGGGAGCCCGAGTGTTTTCAAGACACACAACTGTAGTCGCCCTGGCAACTGCCCACCTCCTCCTCCTCGTCCCACTGATCACAGTTTGTGTGTATGTGTGTGTGTGTGTGTGTGTATCTGATAAAAGACCCCAAAAGCGGTAAACAGCTCGGGGTCAGGCATCTGGACAATGCACTGACGTCAGACCTGCTCCGTCACACTCGCACTCCAATGACGCCAGTCCACCATGCCAAGGAGCTGGGGTAATGTGTGAGATAGACAGAAAGAGCGAGCAAGCAAGAGAGAGAGAGAGAGACAGGGGGGAGAGAGAGAGTGTGTGTATGAAAGAGAGAGAGAGAGTGAGTTCCTCACAGGTTCTTGCAGCCCAGAGCAGAACTGCCAGGGAACTCATAACAGAGGGAGTAGTAAACAGAGAAGGGAAAGAGAGAACAGACAACGCTGTATCTGTGTTACAGCCGAGACAAACATCGGACACAGGAGAGGGTTTAGCACAAAACCCAGTCGGACTCTTGAGAAACCATCCGAAGACATCACTGAAAGACCTAAAGAAACCGAACCTATCATGATGGAAGTGGTCCTCACCAGACTGCGAGACTTCTCCTGCAAGACCGCCACCTTTGACGACTGCAAGCCCGCAGGACAGAACGTGTGCAGGGAGCCTCGAACCCGAGCCGACCCCCTGAGGGAAGGCTGTGCGGCCGGGGAAGGCGGTCCATCCAAACTGGACATCGAGAGTGCGCTGGCCTGGCTGCGCAGGGAACTGGTAAGACTAAGAGCTCTGCTGACATTCCACTGTCTGCTTTTCAAATGTTAAAATAAATCCATATCACTGTGGCTGATTCATTGTGAGCTTATGATGCCTTGCAGTGCTCCACACTGAACCTGAGCACACTGAGAGTGATTAAGAGTTGCAAGCTTTTAAAAGGTCCTGTCTGTGTTGTGTAAAATCTTCCAGCCAAAGTGAATTGATTTGGTGAATTAACATGATTAACCAAGGAATCACATCCATTTTCCAGGGGTTTTGGCATAGAGATCAAGTATTAAAATTGCTCCCGAGCTAAAGAATGACAGTATACCTGAGCTGTAAAGCCCTCTGTGTGGTCCTCTGACCACAGTAGGATTCCAGTAAGAACAGAAACATTTTTATTGGCCATTAGGCCTAAGGTCAAGCCATTTGTTACCCCAACAAAATGACCTCCCAGGTCATTCAGGATAACATTGTGTGGGAGGCGCCAGTTATTGCCTTTTTGTTCATGAGATGCGTGTAGGTCATGTTGTTACAATGTCACCCTCTCTAAACAGTCCTCTCCAGTTAAAGAGGAAGAGTGTGTGTGTGTGTGTGTGTGTGTGTGTGTGTGTGTGCGTGCGTGTTCGTGTGTATGTGAGCAACTGTGTAAGACTCATTGTCACTGCTTAATATATCACTTGGCATTTAGAGCATTCACCCAGACAGCTCGTCATGGTAACCAAGAGTCCTGAGCACACAGAGCAGGAGAAACCAGGCGTCAAAACACCCAGTAAAGACAGAGGCCTTCAGGCAGGTTTAACAACATCCCTCTGACATAGAAGGCTGTGGAACAGCTGTGAAAAGCTCTACCTGTGCTCATCTCTACTGATCTTAGTGTTAGGCAGCAATAAACAGACTTAGAGCTAAACTAAGCAGTGGTTAATAGTACAAGTAAGACAGCGACATCTCACCAAACATAATGCCTTTGTCAAATGGACTTGGGCTGTTAGACAGCAAGGTAGATGATAGAAACAACCTATTTACATGGGTTTTTTAATAGTACATCCATATCCTAATCGGCATGGAGTTAAATTTTTATGATGAGTACATATACAAATATATATTCTCTACTTGAAGAACTAAAATGACCATTGATCACCCAGAAAGTGCTGTGAAAGTAAGACTGTTGTATAGTTCTTATTTTTCAGAGGCAGACCCAAAGGACGCCCTCCAACTCAGAGACCCAATTACTTCCACTTCACATTGACCAATGAGCAATGCCCTTTGGAGATGAGATGGTTTGTGTCACTTGTGCGAAAGCGGCATAGATCCAGCTCCTGTGTCTAGCGTTCACAGTACATTTGTGCTGGGGCTGCAATCCAGCACAATTAGAGGCAACCTCTACCAATTGCCACCATCACCTCCAAACAAGTCCCAAGGCCCTGTCTGCATTGATTCCCATAGAGAGAGAAAACAGGAGTTTCTAAAGGAAGACGAAGTTGGTTGGTGTGTTGTGTGATCCGCACAAAGCCCTGTGATTTAGACTGCTTGGTCAGGATAGTTCACACTGGAACAGCCAAGTAAAGGCCATAGTCACACACATATCCGCAAATACACACACAAACTCACACACTGTCCAGCACATTATCTGGAAAGGGCGGGGGTTGCGGGTGGGGAGCTGGACCCCCACTAAGCCCACATCTCCACCTTTCCTCAAAGGAAAGTTCACGTTTCTTCTCTCATTCCTCCATGTGTTGACAAAGGCGGCAAAAAACCAGCATCTTTCAGCCAGAGCCCAGTCTCAGCCCGGTGCTGTAATTAACAGAGAAAAGAAATGCAGATTGACCAAGAGGGGTTTTTTGTTTGGGACATTCCTCACTCCTTGGGACAAACTTGGACTCTGACGTTGATGGAATTCTGAATATTCTATTTTACAATGCGGGCAATTAGACAGCCTCTCATAAAAAGGGAAGAAAGAGATCGACAGAAAGGGCATTTGCATCTGAAAGAAGGCAGCGCTCAAATGAAATGGCTGGAACGGCGCATGTTGTTTCACACTGAGGACATGAACCCTCTCAGCTTGATCAAGGAGGCTGTTTGGAATAAGACGTGGAACTCTGTGAAGTTCACTTTTGTTTCCTGCGTTATGTGACATTTGGACCGTCTGTCTGTCCATCTGTCTGTCTATCTAGAATGATGTAAATGCATATATGAACTGACATGTGTCCTATGTGTGCAGATGGAGATGCGTTCCCAGGACCAGGCTCTGATCCGGCAGCTGATGGAGCTTCACTCTGGCATCCAGGAGCTCAAGCAGGAGTTGTCTGAGGAGGAGGAAGAGGAGGAGGAGGAGGGGGAGGAAGAGGGGGAGGAAGAGGAGGGCAGCTGCTGGGACTCTGAGAGCGAGCAAGGAAGCGGCAGTGTCTACTCCAGCTCGGGGGAGGTTGGCTTTTCCGCCTCCTGCCTGAGGATGCCTCCGCCCCTCCCTTTGGGGGTTTTAGCCAAGAGGGCGTTCAGCAGGAGAAGCTCCGTGCCTTGAGGACGCCAAATTAAAACCTTGAAAGTCCCTCCTCAACTCTCGCATCCTCTGCGAACCCTAAACAAAGAGAATAGAAGGAGGAGAGCCAATATAAATAAACTCATGATTTCCCCCCCCCCTAAATTTCCAGCTCTGTCACTTCTTCAGAGTGAAGGAAGAGGAGGGGATGGATGAAGTTGAGGAGAGATTCAGCATGTAAACAGAGGCAGTGATGTACTATGATTGATAATACACTGAGTAATTAGTTGGTTATACTCACACCAATTACACACTCTCAGTGGGAATATTACAGTTAAAAGTATTTCTATTTACATCCTCACACAAAAAAACATTACTCTAATGCCTTCATTACCAGACAGTTGATCCAGCATGACTTGTATTTTCATTACAAAGGTATAATGTGGTTATAGGCTGCTATAACTTCAAGATAGTATGTAAGTTGTGTGACAGTGGATAGCATATGTCCTGTATTATAAACTGACCTAAAGGCAACCATTGTTGCCTTTGTGTAGTATTGTGTGAGTGTGTGTGTGTGTGTGTGTGTGTGTGTGTGTGTGAGAGAGAGAGAGAGAGAGAGAGAGAGAGAGAGAGAGAGAGAGAGAGAGAAATAGAGAGAGAAAGAGAAAGCTTTTTTCTCTGTGTAGATAAATGAAAAGGTGCTCAAACGTGAATGTCACCACTGTAAGCACATTCACCACCATTGCACAAAGTCCGATGAGCTGATTTCCTAATACTGTATACATTTTGAGTTATAAATTTCCGTGTTTATGTCATAACAATGAACTGTATGAACCTGTCAGTTACACCCAGGGTTCCTGTGTATCTGAAGCAAACTCACTGACCTTTTTTGACTGTAACTGTTTACACAAAATGGATTCAATACAGCAGCAGGAGAGCCTCAAGTTCACTGCAAGTAACTTTACTATGCACATGCAGTGGTAAAGCATACTTGTCATTTCTACTACTTGTTTCTGATCTGCCTTCTTCCCTGTTCAATGTTTGACTGAGTACTAGGAGAGCTGAGTAGATATCTTGTTAGCACAGTGAACCACAATGTAAACTCATGTTTTAACAGATAACTATGGTTAGATTACTGATAAGCGGAACATATTTGGGAATTGAATAAGCTACAGTTGTTTGGGATCTTGTGTGTGTGTGTGAGAGAGATGGATGTATTTATTAACCATCCATGAACATCCATTGCATTTGAAACAGGTACTGTACTGCAGTGGTACAGTATGCCACCACAATAAAGACATGAAAACGATAATTGTGCACATTTTATTTATTTGAATACATTTTATCACAAAACATTTCAATATCAAATAGAATCAATGTGACAAAATTTGCTGAATTTCCTTATTTCTTCTTTCCACTCATAATGTTTCTCGACCTAGTGAAGAAACAAAACATTTAAAACAGATTTCTTTAGCGCAGATCTGCATAAGTGCCACTCACATGCAACAAGAGAAAGCCTCTAGAAAATATCAACATCAGACAAACCCAAGCCTGTTTTGTCCCTCTCTTTCCACCACCCAGGTCATTTTACATGCAACAGGTGTCTATTTTTTTTTTTTTACCACAAGACACATTTTATTACAATGAGCTATTATCAAGTCAAGGACTACCAACAGGCAAATGCAATCCCAGCGACCTTTACAGTGACATTATTCCATCTGACAAAGTTCCTGTTGCATGTCCAGCAGAGACAATGCCTTGTCCTCCAGTATCAGAGCCTGGTTCTTCCTGCTCTCCAGCCACGCTCTCTCTCTTAAAGCCTTCCCCATAGAGGGTGCACTCTGCTGAGGCAGTTTACTGCTGATCTTCCCCCTCTACCTCCAGACCTCCGTAACTCTCCCTCCTCAGTCTTTGGATCTCTGTGTTGAGCCCCAGCAGCGTCTGAGCCAGCTGACGGTCCTGCGAGCGCATCTCCAGCTGCGTGGTGAAAGATGAAAGAATCAGATCAGTGTGTCAGGCGCTCTATTGTATATGCTTAGTCACAGAGACACAATGCCACACATGACAGATGAGCAGATGAGTGGTCTTTTCATGCTCATTTTTGATACAAGAATACATATAATCAACAGTTAACAGATGTTTCAGGGTTGTTTCTGGACATGACTAGCACAAACCAACTGTTAAAAACTGAACTGAATTAGCAAAAAGCACAAAAAACATACTAAAATGTCAAAATCTGTCTCTCAGTGGCTAACACAGCAGAAAACTCACCAGCTCAGACCTCAGCCAGGTTATCGCTCCGTCTATCTTTGCTCTCCGCAGCTCTTCGTTGGCTTGGAAACTCCTGCCAATGCTGACCGGGCGCTGACCGGTGGATCCAGAGTCCTGAGGATCTTCTCGGGATTCCCCCGTTGTCCTGAAGGCATGAATCAGTTTGTTCTTAATGTTCTCCAGAACCATGGTCGACAAAGTATCCTCGCTGTGACTGTCTCGGTCCATGCTGCCTCCTTAGAGAGGGGGGGACAGGTCTGAGTGTGTGTGTGTGTGTGAGAGAGATTGCGGGTATGCAAGAGGGCATGAATGTCCAAGCAGGTGTGTGTGTGTCCTTCAATCCTGCCTCCTTTTGTAGAGTGAGCACCTCCTATGACAGGCTGGAAAAATCACTTCCTCATCAAACTTTTTGGGATGTCCTCTGCTTCTTTTTATTGTTTTTTTTTTTCTCAACTGGATCTACTATTCCTCTTATGGATCCTTTCTGTCTTCTTCTCTTCTTCCTTTCCCTACGTGAACAGGACTCGTTCGCAGCAGAAGTTTTGTGTGCCTCTGTGCAGCAGCCTCACTCATCCCTTTGCCTGCCTGGCGTGGAACTGGTCTGTTTTGTCATTGTTACTATGGAGAAGCAGCCCTCCGCCTGCCTGCATGCCCCCCCCCCCTTCCCAACCACCCCTCCCACCCCACCCCTCCTTTTGGTAACCCTAATAAGAATGGTGGAAGATCTCGGACAAAGAGCATTGTTGCCTCCAAAAAGAACTGAAAAGACCCCCCCAACCACCACCATCACCACACCCTCCCCCTTTTTTTTCCTCCTTTCTCTCTCTCGCTCTCAGTCAATCCCGCCCCCATACAATTCTAGTGTGAGAAACGTGGTGTGAGTGAGCTCTCAGTTGGACAAAGTGCCCGTGTGTAAACCTGTGTGTGTGTGTGTGTGTGCGCTTGCATGTACTGTGCACATGAAATCCATCAAACCCCAGCAGACTTTTTCAGCACTTCTCCCTAAATAAGACCTGCTTGTCAGCTTAGGAGACAGACAGGTTGGGTGAGGAGAGAGACACAGCCTCAGTGTTAGCCGATTCAGAGGCACAAAGGCCATCCTACGGTGAAATATAACCAGGCCTTTTGTTGCCCAAGTTAAGTCCGTTCCCTGTGGGGTTTCTGGGATGTTTTTTTGGCACGCCGCACGCAGTTTTTTCCTGACTTCTCTATAGAGATGAGACAGGGGTCTAGTGTATTTTGCCTCCCTGACATATGGGCCTGGCTGCGAGAATGGAGAGGGCACATTCTGGGGAAGGGACATCAGAGTCGCTCAATGCTTTCAAGCGCACAGCATTTTCCCAAGGTAATCCTTTACTTTGAGGAAGTGTTTTGTTCTATTTCAATGCTGCGTCATATGAAACATTGCCCTAAACGCTGGCACAGAGAAGTGTGTGTGTGTGTGTGTGAGAGAGAGAGAGAGAGAGAGAGAGAGAGAGAGAGAGAAAGAGACCTCCTGATTTCCTGCACTACATTGCATGGCTACTGCCTCTATAATAAGTGCAACACACTTCTCATCCACACATCGACCATTAAATGAATGGCTTGGATATGCGATCTTGTCATACTGTGACCTGTGAAGACGGATGAGCGTGTTAGAGAGAGATGGAGAAGTGCACTTGTCAGAGCTCATAAGGCCTGAGCTATGACTCCATTTGTGCAGAAGTCTGTGGAGCGTGAGAAGAGCCTTCGGTCTTGAAGGTCAAAGAAGCAGGACGACGCGTGACAACAATGACGCGGACAAATGACCCGCTAAATACACAGAGTGAGGAAGGTGGATAGAGCGGTGCTACACCTTCCCTCATGTGACCAAAATGTGCAGCAGTGAAGGTACGAGTGAAAGAGTGTGTAACTAAGTGTGTTACATAGCCACATCACTGTCTGTACTTTCTCTAACTCTCTAACTTAATTTTATCCAATGATGTTGTGGTAAATTAAAAAGTGGGTAACCAGGGACTATCATTGATCTTGATAGATCTTGATCTTAATATCATTGTCATTGATCACAATAAAGCAAACACCCACTAAAATAAGCAATAGTTAAGATATTTCTTTTTTTCAGGTTTTATTTTCTTGAAAATATTGCATTTTCAGGTAACTTACATCAGTCTAATGCTGTAAGACTACTTCTTATTTTGAATTCATATCAAGATTTCTAACAGCTTTAAAGGATAAAGAACTCAACTCACATTTCACAGATAAAAATGTGAGGAAGCATTCACTGCATTTAGGTGCTTTTTATTCCATTGAAGGGGGGTCATGATGATGCCCAGTATCTGAATCTGATGTATTGGCCAACTTTGCTGCCTCCTGGTGGTATTTGCAGAATGTCACAAGATAGTGCTTTTGTAGTCCAGATACAACACAGATGTACCAGGCCTACGCTACAGTCCAGTCTATCAAGAATATAGGAATCTACAAAAATCACACTCCCAAAATAGCAGAGCAAAAATTTCTATTTCACCTTGTATTCATTCATGTGGTGCATGTGATACAACCAGACCTGAGGTAGGGAGGGGTGGTGATAATCCTGTTATGTAAGTTCCCAGTTTGTTACCTATGGGGGAATCATGAATACTACTCATCACAAAAAAGTACATTTTAGTTCTGGGTGTTAATAGTCAAACAGGCACCTAATGAGATATAGAACTGGAGAGATATCCATGTAATAAACAAACATTATTATCTTGTACACTGGTGTATGCTTGTTTTCATTGTCTACATAATGTTATTTCTATGTTTTAAATTTATCCTTTTATCTTAACTGATGTGGGGGTGGGATGGGAGTAGGTGCTGACTGTTGATTACAGATCTTGTTTTGTGTCTATATTGTATTTGTACTGTGTCATAGGTTGTGTTTTTATGTGTGTGTAATGTTTCTGTACCATGTATTATGTAGTGTTTTTATCTGTGGACCCCAGGAAGAGTAGTTGTTACAATTTGTAACAGCTAATGGGGATCTGAATAATAAAAAAAAACTTGAATTTGAACCTAGATGTTTTTTGGCAGCTTTGATTGGTGGCAGCTCTCTGCTTCTTCCTCCTCTCAGAAAATACCTCAGCTTTGTGTCCAAGACCAAAATTTCAAACAATTTTTTTTCCAAAAACAAAAACAAAATTAGAACTGCAAAAAAAAAAAAAACAACTAGCCTTTGCAATCAATATTGCACTCAATTTTTCTCTTTTTTTCTGGTCTGTTTTTTTTTTTTTTTTTGCTTTTTTCTATTTTGAATTAGATTAATAAACAGGTAGTCAGGTGAAATATGACACAGCATCTCTGCCTGTCTCCCACATCAGTACCACACACTGACCCAGCCGACCGGCAGCAACATCCTGTGGATTCAAAAAGCTCCTTTGGGCGGGCGGAAAAGAGAAAAGGGAAAGGCGCCATCTTGTTTGTTTTAGTGGGAGGAGGGGTGGAAAAATAGCTACCACTAGCAACACTACGGCCGCCAAAACGGGAAAAGCACAATAACGCTAACTGGTGAGTGGGTATGTTTGTATGTGGACGTGTAATACGTGTTACTAAATGAACAGTTGGCTGCATTTTCATGTTTTCCAACTAAAATGAACAAGCCTCGCAGTGCTCTGTTTTTAGTGAATGACAGTGCTAACGTTAGCTAGCTAACCAGCAGCTAAGTTAGCTTGTCACACAGCAAGGCTGAGCGGCATCTGCATCATTACCTGTTGTGATACAAGTTATTATATTTTTGTTTAACACGGTCGCCTGTAATGCAATTTCTAATCTGTCTCGCTCGCAAATAAAAAACGGCTTGCTTAGCTGGCTAACTTTATCGCTAAATTGCGCTAGAGGCTAACGGGCTCCCTGTAGTTTTCACTTGACTGACGTTAATGTAACAGAAATACAACTTTTTCAAAACGTTGGCGTGATTTTGTTTGTGTAATATGGTGTTTTACAGTGATAACAAGTACTCGGACATCTACGTTTGGTCTAGATGCAGGAGAAACACGGAAATTATCAGTTTACGTATGGCTAAATTAGCTGTCAGACGTAGCTTAGTGCTTTTATGTATGTAAAGCCTCCGCCCCCTTCCACATGCCTTTCACAGGTTTAGGAAAGTCCTCATTAATTCATCTTGCATCCTGCTATTAACTGCTCTCATGATTCCCATTTAGACTTGAAAGAGACTATTTGCTATAGCTCAGACAACACAATGAAAGTGTCCTTTCAAGTGTCATGCTTTGTTCCCATGTTTCAAGGTTGTAATTTGAATCATGTGTGTTATTCCCCTCTCTGTTGTTTCCTCCATCCAGGCTTGGCGCCCCCCTTCCCCTTTCCCTTGCTGTGAGAAGGTGCTGGGACAATGTTTTATGCCCACTTTGTCCTCAGCAAACGTGGGCCGCTGGCCAAAATCTGGCTGGCGGCCCACTGGGACAAGAAGCTCACCAAGGCCCATGTGTTTGAATGCAATCTGGAGAGCAGTGTGGAGAGCATCATCTCACCCAAGGTATTTTCAGGGGGTTTTCCCTTGTACAGCTCCCTTTCATTGTCAAATGAGATTATTGTTTTTATGGTTTTCCCCCCTTATTTTCCCTCTTTTGCATTGTTCTAATTGTATTGTCCTGATAGTTTAAACCATCTAAGAGTGATCTTAGCTGAGGTATCCTATAAGGTTGTAGTGTCGTTTATATATTCCTGTGACCTGATTGGTAATCCTGGGTCACCACTCAAAATCAGAGAAAAAGTTCAATAGTCCCAAAGTTCTGGCAGCCTGTTTGGTATTAGTTGTCCGATTGCCAAATTATCGTAGGCCTATTTCAAAAAGGCAAGCAGTTTTAAATGTTTAAAGTAAAGCAGTAAAAAAGTTTACTTTAGTGAGCCAAATATAGCAACCTCAGATACATTGTTGGGAAGTTGAAGAAAGTTTTTAGACTTCCAGCATTTAACGTCTGCTCGACTGTCTTTTTAAGTGTATCAAGGCTGCTTATATCCTCAGGCTTTACATGCAAAAATGGTGGTGTATCATCATCATCTTAACATCACATTGCTATCAAGGTGGTGCTGAGGCAACGGCAAATGATACTGACATGTGATTCCACAGATCTAAGAAATGTGTTCAGTAATAAAGTATGGATGTACATTTTATTATTCCCAGGTGAAAATGGCGCTGCGTACATCAGGTCATCTGCTCCTGGGGGTGGTGAGGATCTACCACAGGAAGGCCAAGTACCTGCTGGCCGACTGTAACGAGGCCTTCATCAAGATCAAGATGGCCTTCAGACCAGGTAGGGGACAAAATGTGACCAGTCAAGACTGGCTGACCCAGAAAAGATCCTGGCACTGACTGAGACTATCCTGTCGTCTAGTTGTCATCTTAACTCTGTGTCTTTGGTCAGAGATTTAACTAAGCCGGTCTCTTCTACCCTGAGAAACATAATATTCAACGCTGCTCAGAAATGCTATTGCTTGACAACTACCTCCTTCAGTATATCTGCTGTCAAGTCAGCTGATATATTGGAATTCTGAGTTTTTAGAATTTCTTTAGTTATTGATTTATTTTTTCCCCCCATAATACATACATGACTATACCAATACAAATACTCATACTTAGATACTAACATACACTTACCCACATGCTCTCACATAAAAGTATCCTCACACACAAAAAAAGAAAAATACAATAAAAGTAGATCCTGTCAACGCCAAAGCAACAACAAACAGCCAAAAACACAACACTGATCTTGGGAAAACATATCCATCTCTTTCCTTGGCTCCTAAAGAACCAGAGAAAAAAATATTTATAAACAAATACACATATATATAAATTGTCTATTCCCATACTTAAACTGCTAAACTGATTATGTGTGTGAACATTTGAAGACTAGAGCGTCACCTCTCCCTTCCTCTGCTCTGTGGTGTTTCAGGTGTGGTGGATCTGCCGGAGGAGAACAGAGAAGCGGCCTACAACGCCATCACCCTGCCAGAGGAGTTCCACGATTTTGACCAGCCGCTACCAGACCTAGAGTGAGTCCTCTATCTGTCTAGCTCTACGTGTGTGTGTGTGTGTGTGTGAGCATGTATGTCCACTGTGCCACTTTCATAATTTTGTTTGTATGTGAAGACATGGGGACAAATGTTTTTGTGTTTAGTATGGTACTATATTAAAGGGAAAATCCATCCTAAAACACTTGAACACTGTTAAAAAAAAAAACAGCTATTGGCGATGTACCTTGCATTCCTGGGCCCATTTTGTTGTTTGGTGTTGTATTTTTCTTGTTCCCATGGATAGCTGGCCAATGTAGACGATGTGACGTCACATTGCGATGTTTCCACTGGAGCTACAATGGGACCTGATTGGTAATCCTGGGTCACCACTCAAAATCAGAGAAAAAGTTCAATAGTCCCAAAGTTCTGGCAGCCTGTTTGGTATTAGTTGTCCGATTGCCAAATTATCGTAGGGCTATTTCAAAAAGGCAAGCAGTTTTAAATGTTTAAGGTAAAGCAGTACAACACTTGAACACTGCTAAAAAAACAGCTATTGGCGATGTACCTTGCATTCCTGGGCCCATTTTGTTGTTTGGTGTTGTATTTTTCTTGTTCCCATGGATAGCTGGCCAATGTAGACGATGTGACGTCACATTACGATGTTTCCACTGGAGTTTAATTGCAGAAAAATGTTCAGCAGCAGTCTAAAAAATCAACAGTAAATGTCAGGTGTTTGGTGTCAGTCCCTCAGAATCATAGATAAAGGTCTGCTTTCTAGACAATTCAACATTTCAACAATCATACAGGGAGAAATCCGTCGTAGGAAAGGCAGAGATACTGATTTCTCCACTGACAGTAGCCTCAATAGACCAGAATGCAATGCAGCCTCAAAACATGTTGCGTTTTGAGTAAGGGGCACGACTCTTGCTTTTCTCAACTGGAAAAACTCTCGCTTCTCTATCTATGTGCTATTGCTCTCTCTGCCTACATGTATAACCCAGAGCTGAATGCAACAAGCTCACAGCTGTTCTCTGGGGGTTGTCAAAAAGTCTTTCTGAGAAATGTAGGAAATCATGAACTGAAGTAGAAGTAGACGAGGCAAGGTGCAGGAAAGTGAATACGCTAAAAAGGAGATTACAGCACTTCATCACAAAATGCACTGAACACAACAGAGTCTTTTCTGCTGCTCACTGTGTCTCTTTATCCCCCTAGCCTGCCACTACTACAAATAAGATTAGAATCAATTGGAAGGAGAGTACAGTAAATGAAATGTAAATGTTAAATTGACTGTGTGGTATATTTTCTATAGTGACATTGATGTGGCCCAGCAGTTCACCCTGAACCAGAGCAGAGTGGAAGAGATCACCATGAGAGAGGAGGTGGGCAACCTCAGCCTGCTGCAGGAAAATGACTTCGGTAGGCATCAGTATTTCTTTTTATTATTTTATTTTTTTTATCTTTATAGTGGAGTTTTGCTGAGCATGCATTCTCCTGTTCAGCAGTACTGTGCTTCACATTTATACATTTAGACAGTGATACCTGGGAGCTGCCAAATATGGCCAAAATCGTCTGCTGTTAGCAACTGAGAAGCTCTGCTGGAGGATTTGGGGAAAGATAAATGCTTTGCACAGGGGAACTTTCACCATAGTTGTTGAGGGAGGGAGGAGAGCGCCAGACATTCGCTTTCCCTGCACACATTGCGTCCACAAGTCTGCAGTTTTCATTAGGCAATTTTCATTATCTCGGTCGATATAATGTCTTCCACTTACCCACACTCTACACTTTTACCATATGGGCAATATAAAAATACTCAATTCTGTTGCGCAGCTGACTTTGGGATGGACGACCGGGAGATGATGCGGGAGGAGAATGCGTTTGAGGTGGACATCATGGGAGCGTCGGCTTCCAACTTGCTACTGGAGGCCGAGGGTGGAGCTAACCAGATGACTGACAAGTCCAACCACCTGGAGTACGACGACCAGTACAAGGACGACTTCGGAGACAACCCCATGGAAAGCAGCGAGGGAGGCATGCTGGGTAAGGGGGAGCTGAATGAGATTGTTATTACTGTTGCTGTTTTATTATTATTATTTTTTTTCTGTGCCGATCTTAAGTCAGTATTTTAGCCAAAGAACCTACACTTGATTGCAATCGGGATGCACCAATATATCGGCTGACTATCTGCATTGACCTTTTTTTCTATGAGTGTGTCACTTAATACAACTGTCAAATTAGCAACAACATGATTTGATTTTTAAAAACCACTTAAATATCATAAGATGGGCATGTCTGAAAAGCTTCATCTGTTTTGCGCCTGTATTTGTTCTGAGATTCTTACAAAAATGCATATCGGTGTTGGCCGATATGGGTGTGAAAATATCGGTATCGGCCTCAGAAAAATATTGGTGCATCCCTAATTGGAATAATAGAGATAGGTGTAAAAAATGTAAGGGTAGGTCAAACTTTTACAACAGTAAAATTTGTAACTTTAGTAATAAGTAAACACAGTTTATATTGGAGATTGTGGCATGTCTGCTTTTGGATTTCTCAACATTTTATGGTTGCACCTCTGTTCCTGTTGTTGAAGAATGATATTTCCTCTAACTAGTGGCTCAGACTTGCCATAGCTGGCTTTAGGCAGGAACTCTGTCTGAATGTGTTATTCTCACCCCATTGTCTGCTGCTGTTCCCATGGCTTGTTATGGAGTGTAAGAGGTGAATGTATTCGGTAATTAAAGCCCACTGGAAATATACAGCTTATCAATCTTTACTGAAAGAGGAAGCTTTTTTGAGAAGTTTTTCTCTTTTGCATACGGTGGATAACCACACACTATGCCCCCACTTTGAGCACCACTAGAGTGTATCCCCTGTCTCCTGTCTACACGTATATTTAAATTTTAAGCATGTAGCTGACGTTTTTATCTAGAGTGACTTGCATTGTGTGAAACAGTAGAATAAACTTAAATCTCTGTGCAGTGGACAAGCTGCTGAGTAACGAGGATGGAGGTGGAATCTTCGACGACCCTCCTGCCATCACAGAGAGTGTGATGATGCCTCAGGACCACGGGGACGATGAAGATGACTTTGATGCCCTCTCAGGTACGTTCCACACAGTACCTCAACCAGAGCCTGAACAAATGACACTTTGTGTTGTGTTGTGTTGCAGTAGCTTGTGTTATAAACTGTTGCAGTTACAGTGCAATTGCCCATATATCATGATATAAATATCCAAATGAGAGTCATTCTTATGTTGCAACACTTCCTGAAATTGATCCTGGAACTGGCCCCAGAGCAAAACTGGGTCTCGGAGCCAAAATTACTCCCAACGCTACAAAAAGTTCTTAAAGAGAAAGCGCTATGTGGCACACACATGACCTCATGAGCACCCTGACTCTGAGTTTACTTATGCCTGGTGTGTGTGTGTGTCGTGTGTTGGTAGCGGGAGCCCCAGACAGCCCAGATTCAGGCCCAACAGAGCCTCTACCAGCCATGGCCGACCAGACGGAACAGACCACTCTGGTTCACAACGAGGAAGAAGCCTTCGCCCTGGAGCCCATTGACATCACAGGTATGTCAGTATCACTTGGGTGAGATTTTTCAGGCTTTTCTTCCCCCAAAATTTCCGGTGTTTTGGAACAGTAGAAAAGATAGAGAAAAAATATGACTATGTAAACTTGACTTGACATATTTATTTATAAATGCCCTTGTGACATCAAATTTCAGAGCTATTTTGATTTGCTGCGCTGATTTGTCTCCATTTCCCTTTGTCCCGTGCAGTAAAGGAGACCAAGGCGAAGCGTAAGAGGAAGCTGATTGTGGACAGTGTGAAGGAGTTGGACAGTAAGACCATCCGTGCGCAGCTCTCCGACTACTCAGACATCGTCACCACCCTGGACCTGGCACCACCCACCAAGAAGCTGATGATGTGGAAGGAGACCGGAGGAGTGGAGAAGCTTTTCTCTCTGCCCGCTCAGCCTCTCTGGAACGCCAGGCTGCTCAAGGTAACAGAGCCTTAGGGCTGTTGAATTAATCAGGTATAACTATATGCAGTGAGGTAATGGTAAATAAAAAGGTGGGGCATTGATGACGTCCAGTCGCTTAGTAGTTGTGATCACAATATGTAGCAAAACAGTTGGGATTAGCATTTAACTATAATCACGCAGCCCTATAGAGCCTTTACAATGATGAGCAGTGATACCCTTTGCGTTAATGTTGACATAAAGCGTACTGATCTACTATCTCTTGCCTACTGTCATTAGAAATGTTGGAAGTTCCCTCGCTTTGTGTCCTATTTATTGTCACACATTCACACTTCTAACTGATATATTAGGTAATTTCCCAGTAAAATAAAAACTAAAGACAAAATACCTTTCTCTGTCTCTGTCTCCCTTCCTCTTTCTTTTTCTCTCTCCAGATGTTCACAAGGTGTCTGACACCGCTGGTACCAGACGAGCTGAGGAAGAGGAGGAAGGGTGGTGAGGCTGACAGTCTGGATGAGTTCCTCAAGGACCTGGAGAACCCAGAGGTGCCCAGAGAGGAGACCCTGAGCCACCAGCAGAGAGACATCATTGGTAAGACGTGTGTGTGTGTGTGTCTACACTGAAGTTTTAATTCTACTTCTGACATCTAGAAGTTATAACGGAAATGGGATGGGCTTGTTTTAGCACTAGAATAGGATCAGTTAATTTTATGGCTTGGCATGTAATTTGCCTGTGGCAGGTAGACGTGAGGGATTGAATACAAGTCCTGCTGTCCTCACAAGTAAAGCAGCACCAGTGTGTTTGGGTTTGGGAAGTAGAGGGGACGGACTGGTGATTAGAAATCAAATTAAGTAGACTGAGCATTTATTTTCCCATCATACTCAGTACTACTGAAACAAGTATTTGTTAAATCGAGGAGGCAGGGGACTTAACCACACGACTACTTCTGGGCACACAAACCAATTATTTCATCCATGTGAGTTTCCCTAATATGTATGTCCATTCACCCTCCAGACCAGACCATCATGGAGGAGCCCAGCGTTCTGCAGGCTTCAGCCATGGAGGGCAGCAGGACCACGCTGGACGAGACGGTCATGCCCCCTCCATCCTCCCAGCGCGGCCTCAAACGCAAGGCCCAGGACACAGAGCCCGCCCTGCCTGTGAGTACAGCTGTTCCCCTAGCAGCAGGGTCTGTGTATACTGAAGCAGACGCACACTCGCCACCCATCCTTACACCCATTCGACTATTCTACCGCTGATGTCATTCCATGTTTGTTGATGTCAGGACATTAATTCTTTCTACTCTTTCTGCATTCCCTCTTTTCCTGTACTCACTTTTCTCTCTCGCTCTGCATTTTGTCACTCTCTCTCAAATCGTTTCTTTTTCTTTCTCTCTCTACACTTTTCACTCCCTTTCCTCTCACCCCCCCGCCTGCTCTCTCCTTCCCTCCAGATGGGTACTCTGGACCAGCAGCAGCAGCAGGGGTCCCGGGCCTCTGCTGTGTCCCAGCAGCTGGAGGTGTCCAGTGTGGATTTGCCCCCAGAGGAAACCACTACCAACATCAGCCAGCTGATAGAGTTGGACCTGCTTGGTGAGAAGAGCAAGGAGAAGAAGGACGATGACTCCGATGAGGAGGTGAGTAGCATGCAAAAACTCTTTCCCTGTCCAGATTTTCTAGGGATTAGAACCAATGACTTGAGGGTCACATGCCTGCTTCTCTAACTTCAAGGCAGGGGTTCAAATCATCAGACAGACTGGGAAAAATGTGAACAACTACTGTTAAAGTGTCCTTGGGAAAGACACTGAACTCCCTACTGCTTTATTTCCCGATGAAGCCCCAGGCTGTTGCTGTAAATACAAATGTGTTCTTTCACACAACTTAGCTTAGAATAAGTGTTAAATTTTCTTTCAAAAAAGCCCCAAAAGCTACTTTTCCTCAGCATAGTCCAATGAGGCTCACTGGTGCCAGGGGCAACATAAAATATGACTAACACGCACTTAAAAGCACTTTTTGTTTTCTAACAGATTGTGTTTTTTTTAGACCTGTAATGGAAACCATACCAGTGACATAATTTCCACTATTTTCCCACTATTCACTCCCGTTGAACAGTATACAAAAATCTTTAAATTAATTTTTTCAGTCCTAGATTGGCCTGTCTATAGGTATTCTCCCTCAAAGTTTGTCACTGTGTGTTTGTCTGTCAGGAAGAGGAGGTGCAGGGGGGAGACCAGGACCAGGAGGAGAGGAGGTGGAACAAAAGAACCCAGCAGATGCTCCATGGCCTCCAGGTACGTACATCACATGACCTGCCAGGACAGGACGGTTTCAACACACTGGAACTAATACAGATTTCAAGTCATATCGGAAGAAGCAGAAGGACGGGATGACATCTCATTGTTTCTACTTGGAAGCGTTCATGTGTTTATCTTGTTGGAACGCCCGCATCCAAAGTCCTTTTTATTTAGGGATTTAAAATCAGCCTTAAACAAACTGCGGCAGATATTGATTGATTGGTATTACCTTGGACTCCAGATATCGTTTGATTCCCGGCTATGTTTACCGCTTGTGTTGACACGCTTCCACAATTTGTGACACCAAATGGGAGATATCGAAGCCTGCTACTTGTATTTACCACTAGGAGGCTGACGTGAACAGTTTTTCCCTGCTGGCAGCTTGCATTTATGGTAAATCTGACATGAGCTGAATAGACTCGTGTCAGTGATAGGTGGAGCCACATACCATGTACTCATAGTGTTGTGGACTTAAATCTTATGACTTCTGTTGCACATTACCCCTTCTCTACCTCATCTTTTGTGTCTCTCTCTGTATGCTATCTCATGAAGCAAGGATGCCTTAATATAATATTTACACTTAAATTTTAGCTGATGCTCTTATCTGGATTGACCTACAATGAGAGCAGCAGTAGAGTAACCTTCAATTCCTAGATCAGATCCTAGATACAAGCAATTAGTATTACAGAGGTCAAGGCTCGCAGCACCTTGACAGTAGGTGTACCAAAGTATCCCTGTGCCCCTAGAATGACAATGTGTGATAGAGGAATACAAGGTAATGAAATAGGAGGTGAAAGAGAAAAGAGGTGAAGAGAAAAAGTAGAATTTTGTAGAAAAAAAAAAAAAAAAAAATTATAAAAAAGAAACACCCCTAGACTTCCAAACTAGTTTTAGAGCAAAGGCCTGTGAATCATCAGCCTTTCCCTCCCTGACTCTCTCTCTTTCTCTTTGCCACAGAGGGTGATGGCCAAGACGGGCGCCCAGTCAGTCAGCCTGCTGGACCTGTGCAGGAACAACAACAAGAAGCAGGCCGCCGCCAAGTTTTACAGCTTCCTGGTGCTGAAGAAGCAGCAGGCGGTGGAGCTCATCCAGGAGGAGCCCTACAGCGACATCATCGCCACGCCCGGGCCTCGCTTCCACATCGTCTAGGAGACGCAACGTACCACTCGCCCTGTTATTTCTATTCCAAAAAACCCTACTCCCCTACTCCTTGCATCTGGTCAGCACAACACTGGCTTGTTTTTTTTTTTGTTTTTTTTAAACTCTTAATATTATTTGTTTGGGTTTGTTGTTTTGTATATGAAGTGTATTTTTATTTTTTGTGTGTCCTGGTGCATTTTTGTTTTTACTTCCATGTGCTTTTTTGTCTTAATCTTTTAATGTCAAGCAGTGGATAGGAGGAACGAAGTCTGAATAACATGGTTGGGGTGTTATTAAAACGCTGTGTGATGACACTGTGATAATTCAATCAACCATGTTACTCGGAGATACATGTGTCCCATTACTGGGGGGAAAAAAGGTTCTCATATTTTATACGCTTTAGCCAAAAGGAGCATGTAGTATATCCACCCAGGTTCTGCAACAATGTTTAAACATTTACAGCTAAGGTAGTGATTTGCAGACTCCACCAGCAGTTTATCAGTCTCCAACTGCAGGTTAGCAGCCTCAAGCATTCCAGAGTCTACGTTCTTATTTTTTGCTTTACAGATGCCTAAACTTTGCTCGCATCACTGACTATGTTTACGCCTCTCAACAATCGGCAAACGTATGAAACGGGGCTCTGTAGTTGGATCAACCTGTAGATGATGTAAACAGCAGTAGTCTGCCATAGCTGCATGCTCTGTTGTGAAATATTTTATTATTAGAGTTAAATTGCTCCAGAAACTGCATTTTTTTATACCGTCTTACTACTAGAATTCCCTTGTTCTTAAAATGAGTTTTGTTATGTGACAGACTCCTTTTGTCCAGTATCCCCTTTGCAGATGGATAGTGGTTTGGTTACAATATGTTGACAACTGAGACTATTCAGCTGTTGTGGTCTACCAGAGTATCACTTCCAGAATAAACTCTGATAGTGTAAATCAAGTAGCTACCTGTGAGTGTAAAACGGCTTCTGTTCTATAGTCATTGATTGTAGTAATATATGATAGTTATATAGAATAATAAGCATTCATTGGATATTTATAAATCATTTATTGATTTAAAAGCAAGATACATTTTTATAATCTGAAGAATGTGACTTGACCATGTGATTAAGTCTGAATGCACATATTCACTATAGGCATTGTTGTTTGGACTAAACTCATTTTAAGAGCCAACTCTACAAACTGAATCACAGTAGAAGAACAAGCAGACACCAACTCATTCTAGCTACACTTCGTCTTTCCTCATCCTTTTGCAAAGACAGCTGAATGCATCGTTTTTGATATCCACTCCCTTTCAAATTGTATATCATGTTTCAGTGCATCTTATATTTTAAACTATGTGCCTGTAAACTTGCTTTTTTATTTTGTATAAAACCCAAGTACAAATCTTGTAGATACCGACAGAAAAAAAAATTGCTATGTGTCAGAACTGTTATGATGCCATGCCTGTAGTCCTGAGTCCCGGCAACTGTTATGGAACTTTTTTAATAAAACAAATACTGTGACCAGTATTCCTGTCTGACTGGCATTATCTTCAATAAACAGCCATTTATTCTGTACAATGGCATCAGAACAACAGACTAGAAGAATTGTGGTGTTCTTTTTAGATCAAATTTGGGCTGAAGCATTGACAAAATGTAATTGCGATTATTTGACAGAATATTGCAATTGCGATTTAAACTGTGATTCACAGCACGTTTTTATTGTCATACATTTTTTAGAACCTTAAATTGTTTAAAGAAAGTGATTTCATTAAAATACAAATAGATGTCAGTGTGCAGGATTGACTGAGTTTGAATATAACAATATTGTACTCTAATTGCAGCCTCTGATTTGGAAATTGCAGAAGTTCATATTGTGATTTCATTTTTTTTTTTCTGTTAATTCAGTTGATTCAGATTAGTTCAGCTCTGCAATAGGAATTACATTTAGGTGGGTATGAATAATGAAAAATGACCATATATTCACAATAATAATTTAATCTTTCCTATTGACTGACTTGGTAGATCCCACTTTTTGAGCGGTACAGCATAATCATCCATCTTGGCATTTAACAATATGCATATAAAAATTCTTTAACAATAATAATATTGAGGCAAGGAACAAAATGCCTGTTACTGTGTTCACACATAATGGAAGTCTATCGATTTGTGATTTGGGGTGTAGGCGCGCTCTCCTCTCCATCCGCCTTGCGTTTCTTGTGCCGACTCCTTTTCTTCTTCTCCCCCTCTGTCGTTTTCTTCAGCGGCGCTGTGGGCTGCCCTTTCTTCTTCTTCTTCAGGCAGCTGAGAGGGTTCGGGTTGCTCTGCTTCCTCTTCCTCTTCTTGCCCCGTCTCTCTCCGTCCTTCTGCTCGATCCCCTGCTCCTCCTTCAGGCTGCGGATGCTCTGCTGCTGCGCCGGCGTCACCAGCTCCCCCATCTGGACGGCCTGGACGTGGTCCAGCGACGACTGGCTGGGCTTGTCCAGCACAATGGTGTTGAGGACGATGTAGAGCAGAGGCACGCCTGGGATCTTCTTCAGGCCCGCTGTCAACTCGTGGTCCTGGACATCACACACACACACATATCGAATAGTAGATTTATGCCAGAGGTTCCCAAACATGTCAACGACTTCTCCAATTACATAAACATTATATCACACACACACTATTTGATGAGTTTGTCCTCAGGAACCTATCTCGCAAGCCTTTTTGTTGTTCTGATTTAGAATAGGACAGTGGGGAGAGTGAGACCTATAATCAAAATAGTCATTCTCATAGTTCCACCTTCTACTAAATGAAATACCTTATACTAAATGAGACTATTCCTGATTTAGCTGAAGACCCTCTGGAATCCCCTCAAGGCCCCCGGAGGTCCCCGGACCCCACTTTAGGAACCACGATCCACACAATTAAGTGGCACTGACATACTCTCCTTACTGGCCTTATTCTGCACTGCAAGAAACATAAACGTAAAAGCCATGAAAATCAGCGCTCCCTGCAAGATGACAGACAGGCTGGAGTGTGTGTGTGTGTGTGTGTGTGTGTGTGTGTGTGTGTGTGTGTGTAAAGCTCTTAGGCTTGAAAACCATGATCCTCCTCCAGCACTGAACATACTTTGACTAGTTAAGCATGTAAAGATCGGCTCTGCGACCGAGCTGCTCGCTGCTTGTTGTGCAACCTTTGACCCCATTCAGTCCATTCATTAATTGAATAGAGAATGCATGGTAAATTCCAGTTCCTGGAGTTGGAGTTGGAGTTGGAATTGGAATTGGAATGTCACCCATCTCTAAGGAGACAGAACTGGAATTGAATTGGGATGACAGGAAACAGAATTGAATTCCATGAAATTCCACTTCTAAGAGAGTGTGTCTTGACTTGATAATCATTATAAATCAAACATTACGAATCAAGTAACAGCAAATTAAATACATTCAATTATAATGTATGTATAACAATTACATGTTATGCATCAAATACCACCTGAGAGGCACCTTAAACATTTTATGATATTCAGTATTGATAATATATAACACCACCTGTAACCTCAGATATGAGGTAAGAAAATACATGGAATTTCACAGAATTTCATTCATTTAAATTCAACTTCCTGAAATTCCAATTCAATTCAAATTTTGTTTCCTGTAGGTTTTTTTTCAAATTCCAATTCTTCAATTGAATTGGAATTGATGAGTTAATTCATGAATTGACCTCAACCCTGCAGTCCAGGTACGAAGACGCTTTCAAGCAAGGTGCTATACTGATACAAAATTTCCAGATCACTGTTTGATATTTAAGGTCCTTCATGGCAGGTTTGCTCCCCCTGTCAAAGCTCTTACTAAATAGAACTCCCAAGCAGTAGATCCACAAGATGCAGAACACAATCCCAGGTTCCCCTTACTGAACTAAATCCCTCTAACATGTGTTTTGGCTTTTTGTTCTGTTTTTTTTTTTTTTGCCCCGTTCCATTTTTGTTAGTGGTTCTGTAATCTGTATAGTCTGCTTGCATAACCTCTGACTGCCTGTCTGTGTGTTATCTGATTGCTTGTTTATTTGCTTGCATGTTATTGGGTTATTTTGTCTCTGTGTTAACGTGTTGCTTGGCATTTTCATCCACATTATTTTGTTTCATGCTGCTTGCTTATTGTGATTATATTGCCTTTTTTTCATGTTTTTTTTTTTAACACCATGCTCAGGACTTGCAGTTGAAAAATGATCAAGCCGTTTCAAACTGACACAAGAGCTAGAAGTCTGAATGTGGTTTGAAAACAACATAAATGTGTTATGGATCAAGTGTGATCAAGGCATTCGTAGTTTAGTTGGTAATATTTCAACCTCGTCAAACTAGTCTTTGTCAGATATACTGTAGGTATCAGTTAAGGCTGAAACATTGCTGAATAACCCAATCCAGTCCAATCCTTTGTGCAGGTATCTGTTCAAGCACCTGGATGCGCACACACCAACTGCCTCCTTACAGTATATGAGTGCCAAAGACACACACACACACACACACACACACACACAAGCCTCTGGTTTGTGATTAAACTGTGTGTACCTGTGTGGCAACGAAGTAGTGGTGCGGGTTTGTCTCCTCCAGCATGGACAGCAGGCACTCCGAGGCAGAAACGGGGTTCTTGAAATGTTTACAGTTCCTGACCTGAAACCTCTGCAGGATAATTTTGGCTCCATACAATTCTTTTCCCAGAGACTCCAGCTCTTTCATTGCGCAGCTGCGGCAAAACACAAAGAGACACGGGATAAAATGGGAAGATACATTTTAAATGAGACGATGAGATAGTCCACCATTATTTTAGCAAGTTAAGTTTATAATCAATGCACTTGGAGAAATGTACTCACTGTGTGGTGCACAGCTGCACCTCCCCCATCAGATATTTGGGCATTTGCTCCTTGATCTGAATCTTGTTCTTCAGCGCCGCTTGGCAAAACGTCCCATCGATGAGAATCTGAAACGGCTGCCGGAAGCTGAAGTTGTATTTGTAGAAGCTTATGGTTTTCTTGGCTTGTTTCTGTCGCTTGAGCCCCATGGTGACTGTCCAGTAAAGCTAGAGCAGAGGCTAGCTTACTTTCTGTCCTCCCCAGAAAGAATAATAATCACCTTTATGCCTTTAAAATGTTGCACACCTGTTGTAGTTGAATTAAAAACATTCAACCAGTCAGTTCACTCGGCAGGCGTTTGATTGATGAATAACCTGCATACAAAACTTACAGATACTTCAGCATGGAGACTGGCATAGTAAACAACATGCTTGTGGTGCGCCTTCCTAACGAGTCCGGACGGAAACTAAATATAACACGACAGTTCCGATTGTTTTGCCTTCTGGGTTTTTGGCAAAACTAGAACGTCATCAGGTTAAATTTAAGAAGACATATATAAACAGTAATTCTAGTTTCTGTATGCATGCATTCATACGTGAATGTAAAATTTGACGTTTTATATAGTGTAAACTTTTTATTTACTTTTATGGAGAGGTTTCTACCTGTGTAGCAATAAATAATGTTGACGTCACATGAGTGAGAGATGTGCTCAGATTGAGAAATTCAGCATTCTCTCACATTTTTATTTGTATTATCTTTATTTTATTTTATTTTTTGAGCTGATGCGCCACACGCCCCGCCCCCAGCCTTCCCGTGGTTGTTTTTCCCGGAAACGGAAGCGCACAGGTACAGCAGCAGCGACGGAGGCAGCTCCGGTGACAGTCGCGTCTCGCTAGCTAGCTCGGGTCGGGCCCGTGGGTTTTAGCACCTGCTCGTACGGTAAACATTATGGCGGCCGCGGATCCCCGGTCCTCGAGTGACGGCGGACCCGCCAGCAGAGGAGGATTCCCGGCTGGGGAGAGCAGCAACGACCGCGACGGTCCGGGCGGCAGCGGCGGAGAGGGCGAGCGCGAGCGGGACCGGGCCACCTTCGAGTGTAACATTTGTTTGGACACGGCGAGGGACGCTGTCATCAGTATGTGCGGCCACTTGTTCTGGTACGAGGCGGGGGGGGGGGGGGGGGGGAGTTTGGATACCGGGGAGGGGGGTGAGGAGGAAGGGGGGGGGGGGGGGTGTTTTCGTTTCTGTCCAGCCCGCCGGACCGGACGGTTGTTTTGCACCGTGTGGCCTCCCTTTACTGTCAGTTTTAGTTATTTCGCAGCGGAATCACGCCCGACGACACCCATTTATCAGGGGTGGTGTCTGCATAATGTGGCAGATCACAACAGGCAAGATGGCTCGCTAGATATTACTGAAGTGGGTGTTGGTCTGCTGACAGTGATGTAGTGGTAAATAATATGTGACCTCCGGGCAGACGAACAACCACCAGTATAAAGAAAAGTCAATGTTTTTTCTTTATCTTTATCAGTGTATGCCTTTCCAAAAACCCCTATCCTTGTATAACTTACATCACTATCATATCACCTACTATGATGTATGCTAGCAATCTACCTATAACGATGTGTGTCAGGCTAAAAAGGGTAAAACTCCTGCAAATAAAAAGGTTGGTAAAATGATATATCAATCAATATCAGTGAAATGCAAATGGTCCTGATGACTCGGATGAGGGCTGATCCCAACATTTGCATTTTGTTTTACATGTTGAACCAAGCTGCTCTGTTCTGCTCCTGCTCTTTTGAGGGAGAAAGTGCCATAATATGGTTTGGTCTGGCTGGGTCTGAGCAGTGAATGTGAATCACTCACCTGCCCACTCACTCTCACTCTCTCTTCCTCTCTCTCTCTCTCTCTCACTGACACATTAACCTTGCTGTTTCAGCCTCCCTCCCTTCACGTTTTTGAGTTACTACTGTAGTAATCATTTGCATGTGGAGATCAGCTCTGAGCTCCCAGCCTGCTCATTCATTCATTTACCTCAGCATCGCCCGCTACAAACCGCTCTCACGTTTGCAGTTCAACCGTGATTTTAATCTATTTTGGTTTGTTGGTTTAATCAAGACTTTATCAAGGTTTGACCTTGAAACTGCTCTCACAGAGTGTTGAGAATGTACACAAACACAATGTCCGGAGTGTGTGTGTGTGTGTGTGTGTGTGTCTCATTCATGCGTTTTGGGTGTTGACTCAAGGCTTTGCTTGCGCATGGGGTGAGGCTAATGTGAGATTAGGGCCGAGAGAGTAGGATTGGGGTCAGACCTATAGGCATTACAATGAGTAGTGAGAGTTTATAAGAACAGTTCTCCCACAGAAGAAAGAAACTGTAACCAGCAGTCCTGTTGGGGGGTCGAGGGAAACTGAGACTTCCTATTGTATAGACCATTGTACAGTTCACACATGCATTTTGGCAGCAGAAACAATGGTGGAGTGCAGCTATGCAGGGTCACTAAGCATCAAAGATGGGGAATGCTACCTAGTACCTACACAAATTGACGGTGACAAACGGCGATCTGTATGCGGTTACTGAATGGGTGGCAGACACCCCAATGTGGCCTTCTGTTCAGTGGCAACATACGCTTCAAAGATAAATTAAGAACATACGTGTCTGTAGCTGCTCAGGAGTACACTGTCTGTGGTCATGCACAGGATGTTGCATACATAAAGCTTGAAAAAGTCTTGAAGTCAGATTTTCTCCCCATCCAATGACAAAGACACAAGACTGCAATCTATGAGCTTTGGGTTATAATAGACAAACAGAAAATCCACATCCTAACAGGGAATTTTACATCCATGGCAGCCTAGTAAGTATTGTCCAGTTATGTTTTGCTGCTGGGTGTGACATCCGATGAGAAAAGGCACTTCTCTGTAAAAATGGTCTCAGAGTCACAGATGCAGCTGCTATGCAAACATGAATTTGGCTCCTCTGTTTTGGACTGATGTCATTTAGCTGCCAAGTTACTTGTTCTCTCTCTCTCTCTCTCTCTCTCTCTCTCTCTCTCTCTCTCTCTCTCTCTCTCTCTCTCTCTCTCTCTCTCTCTCTCTCTCTCTCTCTCTCTCTCTCTCAGGCTCTGTGTTATGATAAAACTGTATCAGCAGGGAGTGAGTGCAAGGTTACTCCCTCCCATCATTTCACCTGCTGCAACTTTAAATCACAATTACAACATAACATACCCATAATTCCTGCCTTTCGATGGAAACTTATATCCAAAGTCCCGCTCGTACATATTTTAGGGCAGGCGGCCCCAGTGTGAACCCTGTGCCTACCCATCTGCACACATGACAGCTGGGCATTTTTTTGCTTTAAACAGTTTGAAGTCAGTGTTTAGAGCAAGCTAATTTGGCGTATCTCCATCAGTTCAGCTGCAGCAAAGCGCGACTCCTGTTGCCAAAACGCTCACACATCTTTGTGATGATGCTGGCAAAAAAGAAAGCATCCATACTCCCCTGAGTGAAAAGATTGGGTTAGTTCACCAGAAATGTTTAGGTGAACTGCACAACAGTGAGCTAATGTCATCAAAGACTCTCCTGCTGTTTACGACTCACTGTACTCAACTGGATTTAGATTTAGATTAGAGTTAAAATGTGGAAGAGAAACAGATTGTTCAGCTGTAAAACAGTCCAGGAGAAAGTAACAAATTCCTCATTAACAGACTCCTTTTTATCTTCATGGAAAAAATAGATTTAACCAACACTGTCCTACATGCACTGGCCTCAGTTTTCAACGTTTAAAAAAAAAAAAAGAAGGATGGAAATACAAGTTCGCTCTATGTAACCTCAGTTTACTGTGCAGAGATGCTCCAATACGAGCCCACAAGGATGACAGAGAGAGTGAAAGAGAGATTTTATTTTACTTTAATATTTTGAGGTTAATAAGTATGTGACATCTTTTAATTCCTGCGTGAGACTAGTCCAGGTCTTCATCATCAGAGATATGGGTCACCGGCTGCAAAGTGAGCGATTGCTCTTCTCCAGGAAGGCTGAACGGACCTTTTAGTTGATCCCTCATCAAGTTAGGAATTAGAAATAGAGCAAAGTAGCATCAGAGGAATCAGCAGACAGAGCAAAATAGCAAATGAACATCTATGAACACTAACCAGTGGACTCTGGCTGAAAGGCGCCCAGGTCAAGTGACGTTACAAATTAGCCCTCAATTTAACCCCAGCTGAAATTGCGGCATAGACATAAGATGATGTTAAATGCAGTGTGTTGAATGTAAGTGTTGGCATATGTAAATCCTGGCTACAACACACACCTCATCTTAGTGGCAGTTAGGCTTATAGCCCTACATGTAAAGTCGGTGTAAACGGTGATATGAGGACAAGTTTTCTTTTTAACGCCCGTTTTCATGTTTCAGCATCTTGGGCAGACTTAAATAGACACTAACAGACTACAAACTGTTTCTTGGCTAGGTGGGTCCAGGCTGTAGGAGTAAGGCTGGCATAGCGTCCATCTCCAGAGCCCAAGATCGGGCTATATTTGAATATGGACGCACCTGGGGAGAGACCGCTGTGGCAGCAAGCAGAGAGCAGTCATGTGTAGCAGATTCTTAGTAGGTGAGAGGAACCGAGTGCCTCGCTGCATCCTCTTTCCTCGTCCGCTTATCGAGATCTGTGAAGGTTTTCCAGGAATAAGCCTGTGGTTTGTTTCCTTTATAGCATTTGAATAGAGAAACGACACACGTAACTGTGCTTTGATCCCATGAACAGTAGCCTATTTTAACTTAAGAAATGAGGACAGCACTCACACACAGCCTAACTTTTCCACTGCTGCTCTGACATTTCAGGTGAGGCTGTCTTGCCACAAACAACTGCCATGCTTAAAAACATGCGTACTTATTTTCTGTAGTCTGTAACATGTAGGCATTAAGACCTGAGGGAACTAACTAGAAATAACCTAACCTAGGTTTACATTCTTATTTTAATATAATGTATATTAGATTATGCATCCTGGGTCACATAATGGAGTCTATGATACACTTAGGAGGCATACAGTCTTGGTGAATGAGTGTTGAGATACTGATTGAAAATTGAAGTTTCTCTTTCAGATCACAAGAACTTAGCTCTGCGTGTGGCCACATGTTGAAGGGTGACTGTACCTCCAATTTCAGTTTCTCTCTGCCTTCCCCACTAGTTTGAAAAATACTATGAAATGGGCGTGGAGAGATATCAGTTAACATCTCAAAAAGCATGTTTTAGTGTTTCTGACCCCGTTTAAATGGGAGTTGAATGGGTTGTTATGTTAGCTTAGGCCCTGCTTTGTTCAGCTTTTTTCATCCAGAGGAATGCCATCCTCAGCAGCAATTTGATAGTTGGTATTAGGCTGTGATATGTAGTAGGCCACGCTCCGAACGCTCAAAATTTGTTTGTATAAGCCTGCAGACTGGCATGACACTGTGTTTTTGCCTTATGGTTTTTGTGTGGCCCAGCTGGGTGTTTTGTTCATATTAACGTCACGTCGCTCAGCGAGGCCCGCTCGAGGCGCTCAGGATTTGAATGTTTTGTGGTTATGAATAAGTGAAAGTGTCCAAAACTAGTCGTGCCTGTTCCCCTGCATGAATGCTGTTCCTTTTGCAGTGGAAATTTGGGTCACATGAGGAATCTGTCAGGGTAGAAAGAAGCCTGTAGGTGGAACATGTTAAAGACACACACTCTGCTGCAAGGCTGTAGTCGGCCTTCATAATTCATGCCAGTGTTTCTTAAACTTTGTTATCTTTTTTTGTTGTATTAACTCCTCTGTAAAGTGTGTGTTTTGAAATGTGCGATAGAAATACAGATTGTTGTCGTTGAGATGGGACCCAAAATGGATCATGGACCTCTAGGTGTAATACCAAGGTTCTCATGACACTTGCTATTTGTGGAATATCATGGAGTTTAGTGAGCTCTACTCTAGACAGAGAAAGTCATTGATAAGTTCTTTATTGAAATCATGGGAATTTTACAAGAGGGGCACTTTAAAGGGAAATTACACCTAAACAGATCAGAGTTTTCAGCTTTTTCCACACATAGTTAACATAAAGCCATTCAATTACGCCTCAAGATGTTTTCTCAGTCAAACAACACTACCGCCATGACAGGAACATGCTTATTTTAGCTTATGGAAAAATGCTCATGGAAATTCACAGATGTTAAATTTGTCTAGGCGGAGGAACCCGCAGTCTGTTCCAGTTAGCCTGAGTCCTAGAGCAAAACTGTATGTGAGAACATGTAAGAACCATTGATATTTAATTCATGATGCACCATAGGCTGTATGATGTAGGAATAAGTTATAGGGTGCAACCTGACAAGGCCCAGGTTGGATCAAATGCCCCCACTGATGTATCAGAGTGGAACATCATCTGAATGGACAAACTGATGGTCTAAAAACAGAATCAGGGAGGCTTTAATACTTAGGCAGCATGCAAAATTCGGTCTTGTTGAGTACATTTAAAATTGCTAACTTGCTGTGTTTCCGGGTTCCATGGTATTGCCTTGCAGTTGAGGGTAAAACCCTCCTAAACCCAGTTTACCCACATTGTTATTTATCACATAGGCCTAGAGTTTATCCATCTTTTCTAAGCACATGCACAGCTGCATGATGGAAATTCATAGCAAATACTCTCAAAGTGATGAAAAGTACATGAAATAGGGTAAATGTAAACTGTAAATCGCCACTACATCACTGGTTGCCTCCCCACATAAAACCTCTGAGTTGGGAGCCGGCCGATGTGGCGTTGCTTCCCCAACCCTGCGTCCTGCGCTCCCACAATGCAGCAGCAGGTCGGCCTGGCCGGCAGCGAGCCAGGCGACACTCTGCTAACGAGGGAGGACAGATGGAGCCAATTAGTTGTAACGACGGGGAGCAGGGATGAGTTTAATCAGCCGCCTCGTTAGGAACAGGTTTGTCTGCTCAGGTGGGGAGATTCAGCGTAACGAAGGAAAATCTGACCATTAATATCACAACGGAAACTGTTACCAGAACCAGGTGGAGACTGTACGCTTATTCTGTCCACTGAGATTTAATAAAAGAGAAATTAATTGTCTCCAGGAATGTTGGTGCTGCGTTATTGTAGCCAGCAGCTGACATTTTAAGAGGATGGGGCTATTGTGAGAACTGCCATTAATCTTTTTTTTCTCTTTCTCTCTCCCTTTGTTGTCTCTCTCCACAGCTGGCCCTGCCTTCATCAAGTAAGCATGTCTATCTTTGGCTCTGTAACATTGGTAAACATTAGCTGTAGCACACATGTTAACCCAGGTTTAACCCGCAGAAAGCTGTGATGTAACCGACGTGGAGACCACTCCCGTCAGTTGACTTAGTGCAGCTTAAGGTGCTAATGCACTTAATGCCTCTGTGTTTACCACAGTGTGCCCCTGCTACTAACCTCCTGTTTGGTCTTAACATGCAGAGGTTTACAGAGCTCCCATTGTAGTAGAACATGCACTTAAATTCAGATTCACGCTATCTTGAAAATTTAATAGTGAGTATATGTGCAACTCCAGATTAAAAATAGTTATTCTCAGTTATTTTCACCAGTCATGCCCTAAAATGTCTTTCTGGGGCTCCTGAAGTCTTTCAGTTTTGGAGAAAAAGTGTCAAAGCTCAGATGATATTCTGTAAGCTAAATCTTTAGTTTAAATCTATTGCAGCATGCATACCACTTGTCATTTGGCACTTAGCTGAACCCAGTATTGAGATGATAAGCCTTGTTGTTGCATCAAGAACATAGGAGAAAGATTTTATATCTCACTTTTATCTCACTCTCTCTGTTTTTTTTTCTCAGTGGCTGGAGACACGGCCCAGCAGACAGCAGTGTCCTGTGTGTAAAGCGGGCATCAGCAGAGAGAAAGTCATCCCACTGTATGGCAGAGGGAGCTCCAGCCAAGAGGACCCCAGGTACTCTGTGTGTGTGTTACACTGATCGAGTCTCTGTGCCTGCTAGTGTGTGTGTGTTTTGTGTAACGGCGAAACCATGTCCGACTGTTGTTGTCGCTGTTGTTCTCCAGGTTGAAAACTCCTCCTCGGCCTCAGGGACAGAGAACAGAGCCAGAGAGTAGAGGCGGGGTGAGTCCGCTTCTATCCACTGATAACTGGACCAGTTCAATGAAATCATTTCTCAGCACCCCCGACTCCAATATTCTCTTATTTATTGTCACTCAGCATTGTAACTGTATTATATTTTGAGATATCGGCAGCAGAATGATGTGATAAAGTCATGTTCATCTGGTTTATCTGTTATGTGGATCTGTTATCTGCTATATGTCCTGTTATGAGGATATATGTCTCTAATAATACTTTCCATGTTGTTTTCTGCTGTATTGACTACCATTCTTCTGTCTTCTGTTGCATTTCCATCTCTCTTTCTCTCACAGCCATTCCAGGGTTTCGGTGACACTGGCTTTCACATGTCTTTTGGCATCGGTGCTTTCCCCTTCGGCTTCTTCACCACAGTCTTCAACACCAACGACCCCTTTCACAGAGCAGGTAGCGATCTCACACACACACACACACACACACACACACCAAAAAGATGCACACACGCACATGAACAAGTCAACTTTATTTATAGAGCACTTTAAAGGCAAGACAAGTTTGTTACAAAGCGATTTACACACAAATATGTTCTTTCCTCAGTGTCTCTGAGTGACATAATCAGAGTAGGAATATGCTCTCCTCATTTCTCACACACACACACACACACACACACACACTTAAGATTCAAGTACTGCAGAGGTTCAACATGCTTTAAGGACATTTAAAAACACCGACACTGAACAGAATTTAGCCAATATCACCCAGGCTGCCTAATATAAAACACGCAGAGCAATTACCTTTCATCCTTCCCCCCTCTCTATCAGACCAGTATGCAGCCGATCACCAAGGCAACGGTAACCTCAACAACGGCAACAACAACTGGCAAGATTCCCTCTTCCTGTTTGTGGCCATCTTCTTCTTCTTCTGGCTGTTGAGCGTGTGATGGAGAAGACGGCGGGACGGGGTGGATGGATGGGATGGATGGATGGATGGATGGATGGATGGGTGGATGAATGAACGGATGGCTGGAGGGGATCGGGAGGGAGGAGCGCACAAAACTCGCACACACTTACTCAAGACACAGACACACACACTCACACACTTTCTTAGCAGGTACTAACTTGGGAGAATGAAGCAGTGTTTTAACGCAAAAACGACAAATAGCAGGGTGTTAATTGGAAGATTCACTGTAGGACGCTCAGCCCCCCCCTCCCTCTCCCCCTCTCCCAGACTCCCTTGTTATCGTTTGTGAAGCCCACTTGACCCAAAGGAGATCATTTGCTTAACAGTAGTGTTGTGCGAATCCCCAAAAGGCGAGGGTCTGGAAATGAAGTCACCATAGCCCCCCTCCCCCCCCCCCTCTCTCTCTCTCTCTCTGTGCACCTGTAGATACAGTATATGACCCCACACACACACACGTACACACACACACACATAAAATAGACACCAGGGTTTAAGGGGGTTCGATGAGTATGCTGGACTCAAGTGTTGAGGGGGTCAGAAGAGACAGTATTACGTGATCAGGGTTTGAAGACGATGGTGTGTTTTTTTTTTTTATTTGTAACATGCATCTCAGTGTGCCGCGCTGCACCGCTGTATTGTGGAAAGCAGAGAACAGAGCTACAGGCGAACGATAATTCGGGACAGTGACTCATTCTGTTTGTTTTGGTTTTTTTCACAGCCCCTTGAAGGAGTCTCTGGTTTATTCCTTAAATAGAGGAGGCATGTGGTGGAAAGTTAAGTGGGGATAAAAGAGGAAGGAAGCGGGGAATGGGATGGGGGGGGTGCTGATGAGATATGTAGTCGTTGCTATAGCAACTCTTTCTTTCTCTAAAAGGCCAAAGAGTAGCAGATCACTCACGGATGATCTTGGGGGTGAAAAATATAATTGGATTATGTTCCTGTTTACAATTTCCTCATGAAATGATCAAGTCCTCCTAGAATTCTGAACACCTGAGGACACACGACTCAAACTCTTTAAAACAGATGGACAGATAGGAATAGTACAGATGGAAACGTTTTTTATATATTTGTCTTAACAAAAACTGCCATTGCACTGTGAAGTCATTTATAGATGGACCTGTCCTAATAATCTAGATTGGAGAGCGTGCTAGTGTTGAACCACTACTGGGATCTTATTTCTTTCCCACTATTCTCTTGGTGTAACAAAACTAACACTGTACTACACAGGATCAATGGCAAGGACGGGATATAGGAAGGCCAGTTTGGGAGGTTTTTTGTACAGCTGTGTCAACATGAGCAACATATAGCGTAAACGGCAATCTGACGTACACAGTATGTTGGAGAAGTGATGATAGAACATGTGGTCTGTCAAGCGGGCAATATTTCAGCTCAGCAAAGTAGCTAGATGAGGTGCTACACAATAAGTAATAACAGCAAGCAGAGCTGAAACAGTGTTTGTAACAGTGGGGAGAATCTGTTCAACTCGTAATGGGGGTCAAAGGGTCAGCAGCTAGGAACTGATACGAATGACGGGCAGCAGTTCAGTAAACTGGGCTCTAGTGTGATATAAAATACAGAACACACTTCTTTCTATTGCAATTGATCTGTTTTTCCTGATTGTATGTGTCTGTTTGTGTGTCTATGGGTGAGTGTGTATATATATATTTGTATATATGAATATTGTAAATGCTGTTTTTACGTGTTTCTGAATGGACGACCAGCCTTAGAGTGAGAGAGGACATGTCGACGTGCTTTACGGCTCGAGATGTTTTCTCAAAGCAAGCAATGATCTGACAAGTTCCTGGTTTCATACGTTGTGCTGAAGTCCGCCTTCCACTCAAGGAAAGGCTAGCGGCAGAAGGTAATAACTTTTCCGCCAGCTTCATGCCAACATGATCTTCTCCCATAAAATACAGTGAAATAAAGGTTATGAGAGCAAAGCAGTTTGTTCTTCCCTGCCAATGTGATTTGGTATACGAGGAGGTAGAATGAGGCTTTAAGGAAGGGACGGTTCAGATTCAGCTCATTTGCTCTCCTGTAACTCACGCAGTGCACATTAACTGACCTCCTTTTCATTGGTACGATCCATTTGATGCAATTGAACAGTGTAAAACAGCAAAGCAGCAACATTTACTGTACCTTCCCATTTCAAGACTAGTATGTAACAACTGTGAAGCACATCAAATTGATGAAAAGATCAAGGGCTGGATTCAAAAACACAGATCAGGTCTCGTCTTTGTTGACTTTGATTGGGAGATTCTCAAATTGGAAAATGTCCTACAGTCTTTTGACTTGGTTTAACCTGTGCTTGGCTAAACTAGATCTATTCAAGCGGGTCTTTAGCACTTTATCTAACATTCATGGCAGGATAAGAGATGAGGATACCAGGAGGTCCTCTATGGGATGGACAGGACGGCTGTTGGGGCTTGTCATTTCTTGCATACTGTCTGATCAAGCTACACATTGTATTATGAGGCTTTTGTGACACTAAATTGAGTGATGGACGTCACTATTGTGTGTCTTTTGGCAGACTAAACCTGGAGACATTGTGAAAAACCAAATGGTCTAGGAGATTAAAACTGTGGAAATGAGTTTTCCCACAATCTGAATAAATAGGTGTTTAATACATTGACTTGCCTTTTTGTGTTATGTTGTCATTTATCTACATCTCTACATTATCTAAAGAGGAATTCATTTTTAGTCAGTGCAAAGTCCGAGGGGGGAGAAGTTGTGTATCCAAGACTGCTACTTGTTAGTATGAACCCACCAGGTATATAAAATACCAAAGTATAAATACCTTCAAGCATTTGTCACCTTATACCCTCAATCAGATAATTATTGATTACAGCCCTCATTCAAATTTAAATCCCCTACAGTGCCTCCACAAGTTAATGTACAACATGCTGTAACACTGATGTGTATTGCTGTGTAATAGCATTACAAATGGCTCAGCAAGAGACACGTACGACTCTGGCCTACCCTCTGAACTATGGCATGAACACATGATAAGAGTCTCCTGTGTGGAAGGTCACATGACAGGACGCCTGACTCAGAGGAATGATTCAGAGTTTATTGCAGACTGATGTATTGTATGAGGCCTTATACATTTGCTGGAAAACAAATGTTTAGAATCAGTCATCCATGCTGCATCGAAAATGCTTTTCGATGCAGCAGTGCAATGAATAGATCATGCCAAGCGTTCATGCATTATAATGGCTAAATACCTGATTCTGTGTGTGTGAGAGAGTGAGAGAGAGAGAAATGCAAGTTGAATTATTATGGATCTGCTCAGGCTGGCTGTAAATGTGAGATCTTCAGCTCAGATGTGCCTGAGCTGCACAGTTTGGAAAACACATGACCCAAAAGGCCTGTTAATTTGTATAGGAGACTTTCCAAAGGACAAACAACAAACCCTGAAGACAGTGAGTGAGCTCTTTATTAAAGGAATCCTTCAACACAGGTCGAGAGCTAAACAAATCTGTAGTTTGTTGACAAGACTGGCACACACAGGAGCCACGTATTATAATCATATTTACAATTTTATTACAGTATTTTCAATAGATATCTACAACATTGTGTTAATAAAAAATATCCTCATTTATAAAACTCAATCTTTTTACAAATAAAAATCTCTAAAAATGTGTGACAGACATTATTTGCATTTGTTTCAGAACTTGATAATAAAAAAATATGTCAGGGTCAACGTTTCAGGAAACTAAAAAAAAAAAGATCTTTCCATTGATGCCCAAATATTTGATGAGATTCAAGGCAGTTTGACGAGGATTAACTGGCCTTCGCTTCATGATTACTTAATGCCAACTGGCACCTCACAGTCTCAAACTTCAAAACGTCCACAGTGGAGATGCAATGTTTTTGTACCAGCTATACAGTGGACAGGAGAAAATGTTAAACATCATTTTTAAAATGTTGTTGGCACATTTAGTTATTTTAATGTGTGCCAAATCAGATAATTTTGTCAAAATGTAAAATATATAATGTAAGATACTATGTAACATTTCACATTCTTTAGTCTCACATGCTCACAACCATTAACACCATATATCAACACAATAAAATCAATAATTGAAAAAGTGCAAAAACAGCAATTGAATTTGTGTAAACTTAGATGCAAATATTAAAGATCTGGATGAACATGAAAATCTGTGGCACAGTATTGTGTGCCATCTTAACTCAAGGCACAGTTTGGTGTGTGTGCGTGTGGATCACCGTATCGTCTATAAATCTGGGTAAAGGGGAGGAAAACCCTTCATTTATCCTTTCCTTTGCCCTTTTTTGGTCCCTTGTTGGATTTGTTGAGGATCTTCATCAGGTTTTTGGACATGAAGAATGGCTTCTGCATCGATCCGTCGTTACGTTCCAAGTCCTCCACTGAGAGAGAGAGAGAGAGAGAGAGAGAGAGAGAGAGAGTAAAACATTTGGGAGTAGTTGAGTGATGAGAAACAGACAATGAGAGTGTGTGTGTGTGTAAGAAATGGGCCATATGTCAATTGATTGATTTTTTGATTGATTGGTTTTACTCAAGTAGAAGTGCTATTGTTACTAGTGTTAAAAATGAGTATTTGGCTAAAAAATTACATAAGTTGAAAAGTAGTTCCCTGAAAAATAAAATCATTTGAGATTTAGTGCATGTCCCAAAATCTTTCCCCACAAAAATTAACAGATTTATCATTTTGTCATGGTCCATGCAAATAATTTGTTGGATCATTATGAGCCTAAAGTTTGGGGATGGTTCTTTTTTTAATCTCAAGATAGTTATAGTATTAGGTATGGAAGATAAATCCAGAATGACTGTACTCACTATCCTTGTGTATAAAATAAACACATACAGTACAGACTTTTAAAAAATTGCTCAAGGATACTCACAGAAGCAGAGGAACAGTGTATCTACACACATGTTGTACACACTGAAGAATCCATGAGCGATGAGGTAGGTACCAACCACCACCGTCTGGAGCAGGACAGATAAAAAAATTTTTTTTTTTAAAAACCAGGGCAAGCAGCACAGTTAGACCTCAAAGCCAACACATGATTTGGAATATATTTAATTTCCTTCCATGCATCTCAATAACTCTCTTCAAAGATAGGACTGGGCAAATTTAAAGCTTTAACTCATCTTAAAAGACAAGAACACAACTCTGCTCAGTTACATCTCCTCTATGGAGTCCTATCCAGTATTTGTCACTTACAATGATTGGCATCCAGTAGTAGTTGAGGGTTTCGGCGCGGAAGGTGTTGCCCGGCAGCAGTATTCGGCCAGAGAAGAAAAAGAACGACAAGACGCCTGAAAAACAAGGATAAGATTGAAAGGCTGGTAACAAGTCTCAGTGAAAGACTTTCCATTTTCTCTCGAGTCACACAGGAGGGAAACTGAGACGGGATGAGAGGCCTTTTGTTCCCACAGAATATTAGATTTATTAATTTTTTTAACTTTTATTTATCCAAGGAAAGCTTACCAGCAACACCCTACTTCATGCTCATACAGTTAATATTTACAAATGGGAACTGCCCACATCCTTAGTGGATAAAATGCCTTGCTCAAGATCACCTTGACAGTAGTTGTTGAAAGAGGGAAGAGCCTTCTATTGTCTGTCTTTATTATCTCCTAATGAATTTACAAATCTCTTAAAGAATTCAGGTAAAGCATAATTAAATATCGGATATTGGCCCGTCCTGGCCTCCCTGACCACGGCTAAATAAAAACAGGTCTCTAAAACCTGCAATGAAATGTTATTTTTCACATTTTATTTATTAATTTAATTGTGCAATTATGTTTTTTCTAAATTGTGTCTTCATTTAAAGGCAGTAATGTAGCCTAGAATTTCCCCTACCATTGAATATGTGTGGTGGGTCACTTTGCCTTAAGGAGCTGCTAACCCACCTAAAAGCATTTCATTAGTCTGGGTTTCAGAGGAGAGTTTTAGTGTCCCATGTTGTTTCAGAGGCTTTTCCACCCTGACAAGAATACAATTCTGGAGGGAACACTGAATACTTATAATGTTTTTGCATGAAAATGGTCAAATTTAAAGATATATCGGCACAAAATACTGGCTATTGGCAACTTCAAGTCTAAAAATATCGGCCTTCAAAAGCTCACATCGGTCGAACCCTACTTCCAACCTTCCCTCAGCGTATAATAGCCAATGCTTAGAAATGAAACACTGCTTGAACACATTCTTCAGAGTTTTGCATGTGCCTTCTGCTTTCCTTACCCACTCCTCCGACCACCAGCAGCTTCCCAAAGAACAGCAGCAGGTCTGTCACTTTATCCAGCACCACCACCCTGAGGGAGGAGACGCAGTGGGTCAGGGAAACACCACTCCAGCCTCTCAAACACATGCACATGCTCTTTATGTTTTTGGACGGGTCACGACACAGACACCAACAGGTCGCCTGGTGGCACTGAATACACATACCGGGACTCCTTTAGCATATAGCGCACAGAAACTTTAGCACCAACCTTATTACATTTCTCATGAGCAGCATGAAAGCGTTTTTGGCTGAGACGCAGAAGTTTTTCCCATATATGGCGATCTGTCAAGGAAACAAGATAAATAGGTTTTAGGAAACACAGTGGTCTACATGATACAAGGTTAAATTTAACATCCAGAGAGACAGAATAAATCGGCACAGCACAGTCTACTGATCTGACAAAAACAACTTTAAACAAAAAACAAAACAAATTTCAGTGTTTTAGTTCTATTTATGTGCCATTTCTGCTCTGCTGGGCCAGTAGTGCAAGTCTTCCCTAAGTTATAGTTATGTGTTGATTTGTTACCCTTCTTATTTAACAGCACTTTGTATTAACAATGTTTAAAAAAACTTGTTTACTACTACCACTACTACCACTACTACTACTACTAAATGTAATAATAATTAAGATAAAAAAGGGGCAAAAAACTGCTCAGTATAATCAGTGTTGTGCTGACCATGATGTATGCATTCCTGTTGAGGAACTTGATGAACTTCTCCAGACACCAGAAGCAGCACTTCAAGCAGCACATGAGGAAACGAGCGCAGCAGTTCTGTGCCGCTGGGGAAGAGAAGGCAACACACACACATTAGCAGCTTTTTCATTTGTTTGAGATCGCCATTTGTTTTGACTTACAGCACTATGAACTTAAATATCCTGACCCTGCTTGGAATCATAAGGTTCTATCTGACTTTTTTTTGTCTTAAGTTAGTCACATAAACCTTTTCTATGAGTGTCTATTAACACCTGCGTAATATTGTTTTTTGAAAAGAATGATTTTTGAGTCTGTAATTTCTAAAAAACAAATTTAACTATAATTCTAAGCTCACCATATATTCCTCAAGTAAAGACATGTTCTTAGGAGGAAAATGTGAAGCTCCCACTATTTTTTATTCTTTATTTAGTTAGATAATTGTAAACTAGGAAAGGAGGGAGAGTAGGAGAGGCACAAGAGAGAAACCTGTGGCCAGATTCAATCCTAAACCAGCAGGGGCAGACGTGTGGCTTCAGATGTATCAGCCTTAATCACTTGACTATCTCTGGGTACTCATACATGATATCTGTAATCTAAGAATGAAGGCTGCATTGAAATAAAGCACACTTGGACCCTTTCCCAAGACTAAGGCCTCAGATAGACTATTTGAACTGCAGCACAAGTTACATAAAACAAGCAAACAAAAACTGTACAGTATCCTTTAGGGTGACTTTTATGTCCTTCAGCCTTACATCTGGTTTTGTGGTCAATGTACTCCAGGATGATCCTGACTATCTGGACCAGGGTCAGAATCAGAGCACCGAACGCTAAGGAGCCCACATGGAACCTAATGATGAGAAAAAAAATGATCAAGCGACATTTTTCATGGGGAGGTACAATCATGGAAAATGTTTAAGCATCACTGTAATGATGAAATCACTTTGACGATGAAAACTAAATGAACATATTTAGCAATTGCTGCACATTGGTTATACGATCAGATTATCAGATGCAAGACGAGACATAATTTCATCTCATGTCCCTTCTGCTTTGCTACAGCACCATATGGGTGTCTGGGCAGCATATCATGGAATCGCATCACAGTATGATCGAGAAAACATCTCTGTTGCGTGCATATGGCAGAAAAGTCATTTTGCAAGTAAAATAGAAAAAGATCTAGCAGACAATTACTGTATACCCGTCAAAGTGGCTGGTAGAGTAAAAACCCTTACCAGCCAGTCTGTGTTTGCCAGCATTAGGCTAGTGGCTGGTGTCTATTTCCCCACGCTGCTTGTGTAGGTTTAATACGCCCTCTAGGAGCCAGAGTGGGAAAAGCACCACCAACCAGTAGGACCTGTGAAGTTCTCTATACAGGGAGGACGGAAAGTATTCTCCAAACTACCCTAACTTCTAGATAAGTGTTCCCCAAATTAACTTCCCAGCATCACAAGCTGCTTTTTAGGGAAAATTATCCATGAAGAGAATGTCATGACAGGGTACAGAGGACATAGGATTGTGCTCTACTGATTGGATCTTAGCCACGGTCTCTTTTTATAGGACATGTTCATCAAATACAGCCTAAAGGGGTCAGAGTGGGAGAGGCATCACCAAATCTTCCACCCTGGTCATCATGGTTGAGGTGATATGTTCTTTACTTCTAAAATGTGTAAGTCAGCACACATAAACTAAAGCATAAATCAAAGCAGTGCAGTTTGTGGCGGTCTCTCTAACCACCAGGCTTCCTGAAATGCCCACCTGTACCGTGACAACAAACCTACCTTAGTGAACGTATGAAAGAAGCCGTCAGGGGGAATGTGGGGATATCAGCTGGTTTGGTGAAGGCCCAGTAGTAGGAGGCGAAGGCCCCGGCCAGCGTACACTGTCCCAAGGCGATGACAAAGTTGACACACCAGAGGAAGGCCACCACATTGTAGATCTGCAGGTTGAAGAGGTTCCTCTGGAGGAGACCCTCGTCGTTGTATTTGATAAAGATGCAGCTAGCCGATGGACAGCCTGGATACTCTGTCGTCGAGTTGAAGCCCTGAGAGGAGAGATGGAGGGAGGGACAATGAGTGGATGGCTGGAGGGCAAAAAAAGATAAAGTGAGGTGGAAGGCGGGAGAGAGAAAGGGGAGAGTGTGTGTCTGAGCAAGTCCAGAGAGGGAATGAGAGCAACATGGAGCAAAGAAGAGGTTCATAAGATTATTCACAACTGCACTGGGTTATAACTCTTTTGTGGTGCTGTACTCCAACAAGATCGCATTTCCTCCCACTGATCACATCAGCCATTGTTTTTGCTGATCGTCCACGTCACACCTAACTCTCGCACATCATTGTAGCTATAGCTGTGTCCCAGTGATTTGAAAAAATGCCTGACAGCCAAATTCCCACATCTTGTGTAGACTACTTGCAAATTCAACCAAAAACAAAAATAGTATTAAACAGGTAGAGACAGCTTTGCTGGGAAGGATGAATCTTGCTTTAAAGATCAACTATGTGCATTGTTGTGAGAGGAGAGGAGAGGAGAGGAGAGGAGAGGAGAAGGAGGTGAGAGAGGAGAAGGAGGTGAGAGAGAAGAGAAGAGAAGAGAAGAGAAGAGAAGAGAAGAGAAGAGAAGAGAAGAGAAGAGAAGAGAAGAGAAGAGAAGGAGACATAGCAGCAGCAACTAAAGGATACAATACAATGCTCACAAGTCTTAATGATCCATGTGTTTCAGGTCAGTATGGAAGCTGATAACAGATCACATAGATACCATACACACTAAGCCCATATTCTGCCTGCCTGCTCACCTGAGGGTCACAATCCACGGTGCCATTGATGCTCTTACAGTCACCCTGAGTGGCGTTGAGAGCCACCACTTTGTACACTGGGCCTCCTGAAGTGGCCAGATATCTACACACACTCTGTTAAGTGAAGTACTGACACTCTGGAGTGGAGAACAAGTGCCTGATGAGTGACAACAGCGACAGAGATTCACCTCTGCAACTGGTTAACACTGAGTAGGGGAAGATGGGGATATGGTACAATATGGCATACAAATGTGAGCACATGTACACGCATGCACACGCACACACACACACACACACACACACACACACACACAGTATGAAAGGATACAGAGCAGTGACGCCCCAGTAAGCCACGCACACCAGCAGGAGAACGAAGGTGATCAGAGGGTACAGTAGAGAGGACATCATGTGACTGATTGCCCTGTGGAATAGATACACACACACACACCAGCAGGTTATGCCATGGGCCTTAACACACCTTTCAACAGTACCATAATATAGACTTCTTTAAGGTAAGATACGAACCAATTTGTAGGTACATTGACTGGAACCACAAACCAAAAACAATCATCATGTTTCAATGGGACACTTAGCTGTAGATCTTCCCAATTTTAACAGTTTGACGTGTTTGAAAACATCTTAGTAATATTTAATTTTAGAAGAACATTGTCACTTTTGATCAAGTATACATCCATACAAGTTTAGCAATAGTTAACAATAGCAGCCCTGGGTATCCATAGGCATTCCCCCCCTCAACTCTCAAAATCAATAAATGTTAAGTCAAAATTAAAAATCTTATCATACATAACATCACCATGCTTTTTCTGGGTCAGCCTGTATTGGTTGTTGAATGTGGATGAATTCATATAGAGGTATGTAAATGTTCTAAATGTTCTATTGTAAACTGAAATATTACTAGAAGGTATTATCTAAGGAACTTAATGAACCTTCAAATGAATCACTGGAAGATTAACAACATTTAGAATTAACAGGCAAGGGTTAACGTTAGGTTAATTAGTAATTAGTAAAGGACAACACTGTATTTTATCCAATGAAATCTCACTTGCTGGCCTCCTGGATGAGGGCAATGGCTATGAGGATTCTGGTCCGCAGGAAGATGATGGTCAGGAGGATGATTGCCTCTGCCACAGATATGATTATCACTGAGGGAGAGGAGAGGAAGAGAGTGGTAAAAGTGTGTGAAGAATAACAGAAAAAGCAAGTGCTAAGAAACCTAAAAATGTGAACTCTAAAACAAGGGAAAGATTCAAACTGCCACAAGAAAGGTAACAAACCACTTAAGGGAAACTAAAATGAACAAATGTAAAAACTTTTCCCCCAAAATGTGTCCAGTGAAAAAAAGACAGCAACATCTAAAATTCAAAATGCGAAAGTATCCCCTTAAGCATTTGGTAAATGAAATCAGGCATGCTTCAGTGCATCAATATTGAAAACATTTTTATCAGACATCAAACATTTTTATCAAAGATTTGTATCAGACTCACAGAAGGCCAGCCAGGTCTCTTGGACTTGCAGGTAAACGTTGAAGTTGGTGGTAAAGCCAATGTCAGTAATGGTAGCAGAGGCTGTCTTGTAGTTATTATACTCCCAGTAGCAGTGCCATATCCCTACATGAAAAAAATAAACAGTTAAACAGGAAATACAACAATCCAAAGGCTAACATACTCTTGTCACAACAAAGTAATTCGCTTAACCCTAACCCTTAATTAACTACATTTTAGTTAGGAACCAAAACACAAAATACAAACACAACGTCTGAGCTACAAATCAACCTGTTAATAAGAAAAAATATTCAGAGGACCAAGCAGCAGTTTCTCATTCAAGAGTAACTAGACCTTCAATCCTCATCAGTCTCTATTTTTCCTATGCTCCACCTGTCTGAAGAACTACTCCAACAGAGGGTTTTACCGTAGGCCCCTGCTCCCAGTACTCCTATGATCAGCACCCACACCATGACTGGAGCGGTGAATCTCAGCAGCAACAGGAACAGCATACTGACCACCATGGCTATCAGCAGACCACTGGAAGAGGAGAGGAGAACGGAAAAAAAAGAGAAGAAAGGAGAAGACGAAAGAAAAAAAGGGTTAAGAAAAGCAGAGTGAGTAAGGTTGAAAAGTACGACACCTGTCACATATTAAAGGTTCAACTATTGTAACTTAACTGAGCGTGGTAATTTGTGAATTGGAAATATGTGGTGGTGGGACCATAGACTGTACTGGGTGGGACAGAAACTGTACAAGGTACTGATAACTAATAATTGCATACTTCTTTGACATCATTTCAAAGTAGCGTCCATGTCTCTTATGACATTATCTGTTTTATCTCTATGATCTTAGCAATGTGAAGAATTCAACTCTGCATTACACGTTTAATAAATCCGGCACTAACCAAGACAGACTTTTCTGAATGGGTGATAGAGAAAACTTGTTCAATAAAGAAGAATTCAAGCTGAGATCTCTGCGTTCTTTCAATAAAGGTTATTTGTCAGCGTGCGGCACAGAGAGAAGTTCTCTGAACAGTGAAGCAAAAAAGGATTTATGATATGATATGATATGATATGATATATGATGTATGAAGTATGATTTTCAGGAGTGCGTTAGGGAGGGGCTGCTGTCTTATCAGTCCTGTGTCTTCTGGAGACAGGAACGGAGCACTAAGATCTGGTAAACACATAAAACGCAGCGGCAATATGTGTGTGAACACATACAAAGGAATGATATACAACACATACAAAGGAATGAAAGAGATAATACGTATGTAGGAGTGCAAAATGTGGAATGCAGAGTGAAACCATGTTGAAACTTCTAATTGAACCATAAATATGGTTCAATTAGAAGTTTCACAATGGGACAGTGGCAATGAATGGACACATTTACAGAAGAGGACTTATTTGATGTTAATATCTGTATCATCTCATGTTATTTTTTTCTATGTAAATTTGCCTTTAGGGGGCAGTGTGTGGTCTAGTCCTGCAGGGCAACTCACATAAGGATCCACGGCCATGACGACGCAAAATCCTCAAAGATTCGGACGCCAATCTCCCTGGCATTGAAGCCGTTCACAATGTCTCTAGTGAAAACAAAGGCAAGGAGACACTGTGTTGGTGATGGTTCTCCTTTCAAATAACAACAGCGAGCAGCAAAGGCTTGAGTAAAACAGAAAGAGAAAAGAAAGGAGAAACTAACGGAGGGATTTTCTAAAGCCAAAAAAGAGAGACTACATAAAGCTTACTGTATGTATGTAAAGCATATTGCAAGATACTAAAGATACTATTAGACAGTGATGTAGTGGTAAGTAAAAAGATGGGTAAACTATGATTTCCAGTCAGTGATCATCATAAGGCAGCCACCAATATATATATATATATATATATATATATAAAAAATCAATTATCCTTTTAGAAAAGGATTAATGTACGCTTTTTTTGTTAGAAGATCCTATCCTCATGAAACTGACATTGATACTACTTGCTATGATGTACACTAGGACATTTGGTTATAAAACCTAAAAAGGTGGGTAGACTGTGTTTAGGTGGGTTTACACTCCACTACATCCCTGATTAGACACTATTAAAGCAAGGCTAAAAAGATAAGAGATAAGCTTATAGGCACTTAGCATAGAGTGTGTGTGTGAGAGAGAGGAAGGGTATGTGTGTGTTTTCTCTGCAGGGTGTGAGAGCATTGAGAGCTGTGTGTGTGTGTGTGTGTGTGTGTGTGTGTGTGTGTGCATGTGTGGCAGATACTGGCAGGGAATACCAAGTTGATCCCATGTTTTTTACCCACTGGTTATATTTACATACTTCATATTAGCACTGATGGTTCTCAGGTAGTATCTCCAGACCTCAAAGCAACCTTAATTGATTTTGGTCGAATATGAGTATTATATACAGTATCAGTTGAAAGGTCTCAGTGTGATCTTTTCAATGCCAAAAGGACACAACTGAAATCATGACCCATAAGTTTTAATTAAACAAAAACTGAAAGTCGTAACAGTAAAAGTAGGGTTTTGCTTGATGTCAAAAGTTACGCCCTTTTGACACCTAGCAAAACCCCACTTTCGACACTGAACAAGCATTGTGGGTAGAGGATTCTAACAGCACTTAGGTCAACTCAAAATACATGCTGATGTAAGTAATGCTAGCATGGCAGCATGATCTATAAGCTATAATGAATGTCCAAGTGATCAGTAATAGTGTTAGAAATGTACTAAAATTTCATAATAGTAACAAGTACAAAAGTAAGAAAATATGTAGGAAGGCTTATGTGTAAAAGGTGGAAGGAGTATGAAAGGCATGAAGACTACGAAGAGGGCATCAGGGGAGATAGTTAGTAGGAAGGCTTATGTGAAAAGCTGGAAGGTACAAGAAGTATGAATAGTATGAAGAGTAGGTATATATTCAGTAGAAATATAAAATATATTAATTCTAAGAAGTTAAAAGGTATGAAAATATGTAAGAGTGTATGTAAAGTAAGTAAAGTATAGTGTAGTGTAAGTAAGAGAGCAGCAGTGCAGCAGAAACTTCTGTGAAATAGAGTGGAAATGTACTAAAATGTACTAAAATGAAACAATACTAAGAAGTAAAATGGTATAAAAATATGCAGTTGGTATGAAGAGACCAATACACAACCATGCTCTAATTCTGCAAGTTCCCCAAAAGAACGTTTCACACATCTAAGGCAGAGCTACGTCTACAACCAGCCGCTAGACATTAACGGTCAATACAGAAAACTCACGCAGTCGCAGACCCTGAGCTGGTGATAAGAGGCAGAAAGAGAACGGGTTATTCAAGTGTGTGTGTCTGTATTAACATGTGCATGTGTGTGTGAGCGAGCGTGCATGCAGATGTGTCATTTGTGTGACTCTCCGCTCAATCTATTTGTGAGTACAGCTGAGAAGCTACCCTATATGCAAGTTTGGAAGGTCTGCTTTGTTTTTAATCAAAATATGATGAGGTTAGGAAAACCACTGCATCTTACCCAGTGCCATTCTTGATGGTATTGACCGTGTCATTGATGACGGGGGACAAGCCTGGAATCTCGGAAAAGTATGAAGGAACATCGCCCAGTGCTGCGATATTGGGTAAACATCTTCCCAGCACTAGATATCGTGGGGAAAAAAAACAGAAATTAAATAGATTAAATGATAATGTATTGATAGATCTCTCTGTAATTTGTTTTGCACCACAAGCCATCATCTATTTAACATACAGAGAAATAAACTAAAAACACCCATTTAACTTTGAAACAGTTAAATACATAAATTGACAGATATTTGCAGTACAAATTCACTAGCTTTAGGTTGAATACAAATAAACATAAA